>NW_021703768.1:110272348-110488640 GCF_005190385.1 Monodon monoceros
TTTTTTTTTTTGCGGTACGTGGGCCTCTCACTGTTGTGGCCTCTCCCGTTGCGGAGCACAGGCTCCGGACGCGCAGGCTCAGCGGCCATGGCTCACGGGCCCAGCCGCTCCGCGGCACGTGGGATCTTCCCGGACCAGGGCACGAACCCGTGTCCCCTGCATCGGCAGGCGGACTCTCAACCACTGAGCCACCAGGGAAGCCCCATATTTTTTTTTTAAGATGTTTTTTCGGCCCAAATAATTTATGATCTCTTGTCTGATGAACTTGTCCAATCTTTTGTTAAAATTTGGGCCTTTTAAAATGTATTGGCAGTACATGCGTACAAAAACTTTTTTTTATTAAGATGATATATTCTGGAATAAAACTGATGGTTTTGTGTATAGCATACCATTTTAGAATGAGAGTGAATACTTTAAAAAGCAGAAGTCATGAGAAATCCCACTACCCATGCAGCTAAAAGCAGATAAACTTTATAATTTGGCTGTGTCTGTGCTGAAGGCAAGGTATGGCTTGTTAACTCAATTTTTGGTTTACAAACTTGATCACATGGTTTTGTGTTTGGAATCGTACTTAGTGCTCTGTGTATTATGATTCATCAGTTGTAACAGAAAATGGAAGAATAATTGAAAAAAAGTTCTTTTATGATCATATTTCCATCTGTAAAAGAAAGACCTGGACTGAAAGAGCTTTCCTATTTTTCAGTCACACAGAGCTGATATGGGCCCCTACAAACTCAGGAAAATTTATACCTGAAGCCACATGCTCATATAATTGGGAGTACGTGGTGTAGATTAAGAATCAAGTCAGTGGCTGACGCAGTATAGCGTAGTGGTTAAAAGAAAGACTCTGGAGCTGGATGATAGAAGACTCAAAGCTGGATGAGATTTGAATCCTGGCTCCTTCATTTACATTTATCCTGGGACCCTGGATAAATCATCTCTGTGCTCATCTGAAATATAGCAGGAAAATAATGGTACCTTCCTCATAGGGTTGTTGGAAGGAGCAAATGAATTTACTTGTAAAGCCTGGTACATAGAAAGTGATTTTATTATGAAGTGTGACACCTGAAATAAGATAATGGAATGTTATATAAGACCTTATATTTTTTATATCCTTAGGATGCTAAAGAGCAGGTAAGCCCTTTGGAAACAACATTGGAAAAGTTCCAGCAGGAGAAAGAAGAATTAATCAACAAAAAAAATACAAGCAACAAAATAGCACAGGATAAAGTAAGATTTCATGTATATATTTAGTTATCAAAAATATATGTTAAAATTATTATTCAGAGCACCATGTTGGACACTAGTATTTCCATGAAATTAAAAACGTGATGAAATAGTGTTTTCATATTTGTGACATAATCTTAACATTCAGAATTTTTTAGAATGATTAAATGTAAATTATTTTGCTTCTTGATCTAAAATAGAAGTTGAGAATTGAGACCTTTTAATCTAATCCCATAGTAATAAAGGGAGATCATAAAATTTGATTTCAGATAAAATCTGCTGGTGATGGAAACTGGAACTCAGGGCTTCTAACTTCCAAGCCAGTATTTCACTGTACTCTCCTATTAAGTTTTTGTTATCTTAATAAAAGATATTCCTTGGAAATAAATCTTCTTAAATGCCCTAGTCTGAACTAGTATATTTTTAATAAATATTTTTCCGCAGATAAATGATATCAAAGAGAAGGTTAAAAATATTCATGGTTATGTGAAAGACATTGAGAATTATATTCAAGATGGAAAAGATGACTATAAGAAGGTAATTTAAAACTACTTAATTGAATATAATTTAAAATGATTGTTTATATTTTTATTTCTTGTGCTTAAGAAATTTTCATTTTTGTAGCAAAAAGAAACTGAACTTAATAAAGTAATAGCTCAACTAAGTGAATGTGAGAAACACAAAGAAAAGATTAATAAGGAAATGGGAATCATGAGACAAGATATTGATACACAGAAGGTAGGTCCTTTTTTTGCTAATGATTTATGGTGGCACTTATACCAGTAACATTCTTATCTTTCTTTTTTACTTTTTACTTTTATTTTCAATACTTGCACTGAGTAGAAATGAAAACAGTAGAGAAAAGCAATTCTTTTTTTTTTATGTGTATATGTTTATATAAAAAGTATGTTTCTTTTTTATGTTACTGAGACACAAAATTTTCCTTTGGCAGTATAAAAAGAGACATATTTTCATTTGTAAAATGAAATAATAAAAAGTGCATTTGGTATAACTCAAGCTGTTGTGATTCTTCTCATTATAACATTTTTACCTGATTGTATTCTTTTTTTTAATTTATTTTTTATTAAAGTATAGTTGAATTACAGTGTTGTGTCAGTTACTGCTGTACAGCAGAGTGACTCAGTTACATATATATATTCTTTTTCATATTCTTTTCCATTATGGTTTATCACAGGATATTGATTATATTTCCGTGTGCTATACAGTAGGACCTTGTTGTTTATCCATTCTATATATACCAGTTTTTGTGTATGCTAATCCCAAACTCCCAGTCCAACCCTCTCCCACCCTCCTCCCCCTTGGCCACCATAGTCTCTTCTCTGTGTCCCTGATTCTGTTTCATAGATAGGTTCATTTGTGTCACATTTTAGATTCCACATATTAATGATATCCTATGGTTATTTATCTTTCTGACTTACATAGTATGATAATCTCTAGTTGCATCCATGTTGCTGCAAATGGCATTATTTTGTTTTTTTTATGGCTGAGTTCCCTTGTATATATGTAACACATCTTTATTCATCTGTTGATGGACATTAGGTTGTTTCCATGTCTTGGCTATTGTGAATAGTGCTGATATGAATGTAGGGGTGCACGTATCTTTTTGAATTATAATTTTGTCTGGATATATGCCCAGGAGTGAGGTTGCTGGATCATATGGTAATTCTGTTTTTAGTTTTCTGAGGAGCCTCCATACTGTTTTCCACAGTGGCTGTACCAACTTACATTCCCACCAACATTGTAGGAGGGTTCCCTGAGAAAAGCAATTGTAATAACATTGTCTTTTCTTCTTTCCTTTTTTAATTTTTATTTTCAGTAAAAGACTTACCTGGTAAAAGTTTAAACGTAAAAGCATAAAATTAAAGTCTCCTTCCCCTTCTGCCAATTCTCAATCTCATTTCTAGGTATCATTCTTAAAAGTTGTCTGTAAGTAAAATATATATATACTAAGTTGTTTTTCAGTTGATTCCTTTATCATTTACTTTCTTGATTAAGGAAATTAATTTCCACAGTATAATTAAAATCACATTAAGAAAATAATTTTCAGCATGCCTTATATAAGCATGATAGTTAATGCCTTTAAAAACTACACCGCTTCTCTGTTCCTGCTGTTTTGAATAAAATTTGCTACTTGAAAGCTTTAATCACTTGGTTATAAATAATGGTTAAAATCTCTTTGAAGATTAGCCATACCCGTTTTCTGCAGAATCTCTGGCCATAGTGCCAGGAATGTCAAATATATGAATATCAGTCAAAGGTAAATCAAATCTCTGCCATCTAGTAAATGCTATATAAATGTATGAAGCATATATAACAAAATACTTAGTTATCACTAGCTTGTGGGTTTTCTATTTAAAATCACAATCTATAAATCAGTAATGTCCATACAGATATAGAGAGATAATTAAGATACACCAGTCTGTGACCCTTTTCAAGTTGAAGGTCTAAATTTAGTGGATCTGACTATATTAGTTTACTTTTATAACCTCCCGTGTTCTAGAAATCGTTTACTAAGTTATATACATAGAGCAATGCTAAATAACATTTTAAATTGATGAGAAAATGAGACAATGTGGAAATAAGGACAAGAAGAAGGCAATGAAACCAGGAGAGTAGTAAGTATATAAAACGTAGGCCATGAAATCTGATATGCTTGCTAAAGATTTTAGTAGTCACATGAAGAGAGAAAGTCATAATTAATTAAGTTTCACATTGTCTCAGAGCTAAAAACAAACCAGTTCTCTGGACTGAGACCAGAGAAAAATGTCTCCATAGGCATTCATGGAAAGGAAGACACTATATAGATTAATAAAAAGCAGGTCTTCAACAAACTTCATGGTTGTTTTTGTTTGTTTGTTTTTACAGTGTGTTTCAGCACCTTTATCATCCCTTGATGACTGTAGAAGGTGGTGTGATTGGAGCCTAAAATAAATGTTAGAGTGTTTGGAGAGCAAAAGTTAGCTATAGGCACCCATCAAGATCACCTGGGTTTTTCCCACTCCTAAGTGTATAATAACCAAGAAAACGTAAAATATATGTTTACATAAAAACTTGTGCAAGAATGTTTATAGCAGCATTATTAATGACAGTCAAAATATGGAAAACAGCCCAAATGGTTATCAGCTGATGAACAGATGAATAAAATTTGGTATATTCATATGTATTTGTCAGGGATCTCCAGAGAAGTAAAGCCAGTAAGAGATCGATAAATATAGATACAGATAAAGATATAGATATAGATATAGATAAAGAAATTTATTATAAAGAATTAACTCAAGTGATTGTGGAGGCTGAGATGTCCCAAGATATGTGGTTGGCAAGCTGGAGGCTCAGGAGAGCTTGATGGTGTAGTTCCAGTTTGAGTCTGAAGCCTGAGAACTGGGAGAGCTAATAGGCTCTAGGTCCAAGAAGAGCTGAGGTTTCAGTTTAAATATGAAGGCAGGAAAAAACCACTGTCCCACCTCATACAGTCAGGCAGGATGAGTTAACCCTTATTCAGCCTTTTTTGTTCTGTTCACGTCTTTAGTTGACTGGATGAGGCCCACCCACATTAGGAACGGCAGTCTGCTTTACTTATTCAGTCTACCAATGTAAATGTTAATCTCATCCAGAAACATTGTCAAAGACACTCAGAATAATGTTTGACCAAATGCCTTGGCACCCTGTGGTGTCAAGTTGACACATAAAATTAACCATCATGGAATATTACTCAGCCATTAAAAGGAATGAAATATTGATAGATGCTGCAACATGGACAAACCTTGAAAACATTATGCTAAATGAAGTCAATCACAAAAGACCATATTGTATGATTCCATTTATATGAAATGTACAGAATAGGCAAATCCATAGAGACAGAAAGCAGAGGAGTGTTGCTGGGGGTTGGGGGGAAGGAAAGAAAAGGGAATAGAGAGTGACTGCTAATGGGTGTGGAGTTTCTATTTGGGGTGATAAAATGTGCTGGAATGAGAACCTTGTGAATATACTGAAACCACTGAATTGTACACTTTAAATTGGTGAATTTTATGGTATATGAATTACATCTCAAACTTAAAAAAAAAATCACCTGGGTTATTGAAAATACACATCTCTTTCTCCATTCCAGACCAATAAATGGGAACCTCTGGGGCATGGGCATACACATATGCATGTATATTTTGTTAAGTTCCTCAGAGGTTCTGATGTATCCCCTTAACTATCAATCACTGAGTCAGAGCACCACATGGCTTTCAGGAAATTCTCTATAAATGGCATTTCCCCCAACCAGACTTTTGGTGGATTTTGGAATGGGGTTTATTCAGCATATTACTCTATCACAGGTGACTAGAAAGCAGCTAACTTTTATGGTTCCTTTAAGTGGCCAGCTGCATGCATTAACTGCTCTCTGGGCTGAGTGATTCAGGTTACTATCTTAAGAGTTGAGGAGCATAACAGCTTATTTATGCACTTAAGCCCTATTAAGTTTACTCCACAGAATTTTAAAATTTGGAAGTTTAATAATCTTCCTCCCTCATTTTTCAGATGAAGGGAACTGGAGTTGACCTAAATTGCCCAAGGTCACAAAAGTAGTGAGTAACAGAGGTAGAACTTGACCCTACATTGTCAAATTGCTAGTATAATAGGAAAACAGTTTTGGTGTAGTATACCTGCATCTGGTTTTCTCTGATACTTTATCTCTTCTTTCTCTCCTATTTTCTATTTTGAAGACTGTAACTGGAATTTTTACTGCTTAAAGTGTAAGGACAGATTTGACCCAAAAGGTATTTCACTAGCAATTATTGAGCCAGGCACTGTACTTAGTACTTTTTACATACACTATTTTAATCTTTAAAAGGCTCAGAGAATTTAAACTAATTTGTCCAAAGTCATCCTATTTGAAAGTTGTAATGCTGAGATTTGAGCTTAGGTATATCTGACTTCAAAGCCTATGCTCTTTAACTACTGTGCTATATACTGTCTTTCAGAATGAAAGAGCAATTAGAAGCTGACCTAAAAGAAGGAAATCCCTAGCTTTCTGGTGACCATGCAGGATAACAGACCAGGAACATTATTTCATGCAAAAAATCAGTCTCACCTAAAAATGTGATAGCCCTTTAAATAGTCCTTTCAGGTATTCATGAAAGCAAATTCCATTGTTATATAATATTAGATGAAAGCGAGCAGTGCCACATTCTTTTGTTCCTAATAAGGAAAATGTATAAGCATAGTTCCCCATGGGAGAATCTTGGAGAGTCATAGCAGCTGCGGTGGCACATTAGGTTGCCTTGGCAACAAAAGGACATTTACAACCATATCATTTTAGTCATCTCTAACTGCTTATAACGATGCCTTTAATAGATACGTATATATTTATATTATTAGTTCCAGGAAAACTGAAAGGAACCTTAATGACAGTTAAAAAAACAAAAAAACCCTCAAAATAGTGATTCATAGATGGGCAGGGTTGGATGTGAACATTAAGCATATGAGAGAAGTCCTTGGCTTCCCTTCTTCTCTCCCACCTCCCAAATCCTTTTTCCCTGGTGACTCCTGTGTCAGTACTGTTGGCAACAAAGTGTAACCAAAGATCTGCCCCTGCTTCCTACTTCCCACATCACTGAGTTTATCTCAACTACAAGGGTTGCTGTAGAAGGGTCTTTGAGAAGGCCTGGCTCCAAACTTAGGATGAATTTTTTCTGTTCAGGCTTCTATGGGCCAAACCACCATATTCTGCAGGAAATTTTTTTTTCCTAAGTTCCAAAGAGTCAGCTTATAAATTGTTTCCTGTTTGTCTCTTGACAACATAGTCCATTTTAATCACCAGGAAAAGTACTGAAATAATTGTGTTGGTGCTGCTGCCGCTGCCAAATGATTTAGTGGTTGCTTTTTAAGGACAAAACTACTCAACAAGAACAGCTAAATTTAAATTTTTCAGTGCAATTCAGTGGCCACAAAAGTGTCATCAAGTATATAGACTTACTGTTTTTGTGAAATTTCTTACTGCCTTGTATGATTGTCAGCTTGAAGGTAAAAATCTTATCTGACATACTTAACAGTATATAATGGTCTTGGCACACGTTAGACAAATACAACTAGGGAAAAAAAAGTTGGGGAGACTTTGGTAGTAGTCTTGCTCTCTTTTTATCTTTTAGATCACTAGGCTCCATTGTGAGGTTCTTATGCAAGATGATCCAATGGGGCATAGGTATAAAATATTAAAAATCCAGTTATATCATTTTATCTCATCATTTTAATGTCTGTTTTGTGTGTATATGGGCCATCCAGATTCCTCCAGGCCTGGAGATTCCTTTACACTGGCTTCTTCTCCCTCTGCTGAGATACACGTGCTTCTAAGGCAGAATTAGCACTACCTGTCACCAGTTGCCTGCTATGAATCACATGTTGGTAACTTGATTATTTTTATTAACGAATTTAATATTTACATTTAGATACAAGAAAGGTGGCTACAGGATAACCTTACTTTAAGAAAAAGGAATGAAGAACTAAAAGAAGTTGAAGAAGAAAGAAAACAACATTTGAAGGAAATGGGTCAAATGCAGGTTTTACAAATGAAAAAGTGTGTTTTAAAAAATAATCTTTAGTTTAAATAAAGGTCTTTATTATTGAAATGTGAAAAATATTCAATACATGTTTTTGAAAAAAAATGTAAGCCTGTAGCCAAAGTGTCCTTTCAGACTTAAAGGAAGATGGGCACTTTTTTTACAAATGTATTTCATGGCTTTACAAGCTGAAGTAGTAATATAGAATTTATAGTCACACTATGACTATGCAGTGATGGCCAGTATTAAAAATACCAAGTTCCCAGACTTTTGCGAGCCTGCTTCACAAGATTATGGCATAAAGAATATATGTCCTCTGGACCCTGCCTGGGTCAGAGCTTAATGCTTAACTCTTAATGGAGTTATTGCCAAAGCAATTTGATATTGGTGACCCATTCTACATGGTCCCAGGTGTAATTATGCGCAAACCAGAGCATCATTTTTGCGATTAATAGAATTCTTCTTTCATCTGGTTTTATTGGTACTTACTGTAGTTGCTGCCTTCGTGCTACAGCAGAAAATATTTTATTCTTGCTTTCTCTGCCTCACAGTTGCCTTAGGAATTCTGTAAGAAGCTGGCTGATGCTAAGGCACTAGACTGGTGTAAAAGGTTGTGCTAGCCAAATAGATTTTTTGGAACCACCTCAGCTGGTTGGATATACTCATTCATTCAGCCATTCCTTGTAGATTTTTCATTTTTCTTGTGATTTCACAAAGAAATCTGAATCAAAGAATGCTTAAGTTATTCTAAAGGATATAATAAATTGAAATTTAATTTAGTTATTAAAACCTAACAAATAGTTACTCCTATGTTATTGTAAGTTCTCATGGTTTAGCTATTTTAAATAACTCTTTCATATATCAAGGAGATCAGACTTAACAACTAGAAGAGCTCTTCATCTTTCAGCCTGTTTGTTTTTTATGCATTAGGACACTGAGACCCAGAAAAAAAGATCATAGGAAATTAGAATGAAAGCCAGGAATGTGACCAGATATCCTAGCTTCCAAGCCTCAGCTCTTTAACACTGTAATGTTGGTGTTCTTGGTGCCAAGTTGAAAAAAAAAAAAGTGAAGCTTATAGAACAAGCTTTTAAATGAAACAGTTTATTCCTTGCTACTAAAGATCAAAAACAGATATTTTTATAATTCCTGCTGTAATTAGTACATAACAGTGCTTTTTACATTCATTCAGACTACTAAGCATAACTTCTCTTTTTCAAACGTTTTTTCAACCAGGACACAACAGAAATGTCAACAAAACAGATAATCAGGCCAGTTCTATAAGGATGTTCATAATCTTGAGAGAAGTGCCTGGCAAATAAGAGGATGCCTAATAAGTAATTATTAAATAAATGAAGATTTTTAAAGCATACGTTAAAATCTGTATTATCTACCAAGTTATCAAAAAAGTTTAAGTATTTTACTTTTTTTTTTTTTTTTTTTTTTTTTGCGGTATGCGGGCCTCTCACTGCTGTGGCCTCTCCCGTTGCAGAGCACAGGCTCTGGACGCGCAGGCTTAGTGGCCATGGCTCACGGGCCCAGCCGCTCCGCGGCATGTGGGATCCTCCCAGACCGGGGCACGAGCCCATGTCCCCTGCATCGGCAGGCGGACTCTCAACCACTGCGCCACCAGGGAAGCCCAAGTATTTTACTTTTTTGTCAGTATTGATGCTTTGTTTTTTGGAACTCCTCTCCATGTTTTTCTTTTCTTTTTTTTTTAATTTTTATTGGAGTATAGTTGCTTTACAATGTTGTTAGTTTCTGCTGTACAGCAAAGTGAATCAGCTATACGTATACATATATCCCCTCTCTTTATTGATGCTTTTTTATACTTATGCAAGAGAAATTTTGTTTTAATAGAGAAATACAAACTTTTAGTAATATTACTGCATAAATTGTTTGAGATAAAATTTTCTTTTGTCTGACATACTGTGAACGAACTGATGATACCTGTTGCTCAGTAACTTCTCAGAGTTGGTAACTGAGCATTCTTAGTTCACAATGAGAAGTTTGTGAATTTGTAATATTAATCACCAAGAGTACTTTTCTTAGGTTAGTGTGTAAACGTCAGGAACTTTTTCAGTGTTCACATGTTATGAGAGTACTTTATTGAGCACACAGAAATCAGCTGTTTAAAAACCTGGATGCTTCAGAGATTTGGAAAGAAGAAAGTTTTCCTTAGTACTGAAACCTTAAAGAAAAAGCAAGGAGAGACTTTTCATATGCTGATCGCTAAGGAGAATGATAAATGATATTTATCTATCTGAAGAAATCTGTCTTTTCCACTTTAGGCTGCTAAAATCTAAAAATGGTCCTCATTTGTCGTTTTCCCTCCTAGTGAACATCAGAAGTTGGAAGAAAAAATAGAAAATATAAAAAGAAATCTCGGTTCGGCAATAGGGCGACAGGAAGGTTATGAGGAAGAAATTATTCGTTTTAAGAAAGAACTTCGAGACCCTCAGTTTCGGGATGCTGAGGAAAAGTATAGGGAAATGATGATTGTTATGAGAACAACAGAGCTTGTGAACAAGGATCTGGACATTTATTATAAGACCCTTGACCAGTAAGTATTGGACTGGGGATTTGGTTCCCATTGCAATCAGTATCAACTAGCATAATTTAGTCTTACTTTAACCCTTTTTAACTTTTTTAATGTATTTCATACCTACCACAGAATGGAAAAATATATGTGTATATGTGTGTACACATACACACATGCTTACTTGAATTATGAAGTAAAGTTATAAAGCATATTAATGTTAAGGTGCACTCATGATCCCACCACCGCCATACACAATCCAAGAACTCTACCATTATCACTAACTGCCATCCACATAGATGCTCCTCCTTATCTCAACCATTTGTCATCCTCACTCTTTGTAACCACTGACAGATTTTTGCTCTCTGTGTTTTTTTGTTGGTTTTTTTTTTTTTTGCGGTACGCGGACCTCTCACTGTTGTGGCCTCTCCTGTTGCGGAGCACAGGCTCCGGACGCGCAGGCTCAGCGGCCATGGCTTCCGGTCCCAGCTGCTCCACAGCATGTGGGATCTTCCTGGACCGGGGCATGAACCCGTGTTCCCTGCATCGGCAGGCAGACTCTCAACCACTGTGCCACTAGGGAAGCCCTGCTCTCTGCTTTTTAAAAATAATTTTATCATATGCATCATGTTTTGAGCTTTTTAAAAAAAATGATATCATACTCTGTGAATGCTTCTAGAATTTGCTTTTTTGCTTGTTTTACTTTATTTTGCTTTTATTTACTTAAGTTGCTTATAGCTGTGGTATATGCATTTTCACTGATGTACAGAATTCTTTTGTGGAAATATACCATAATATATCCATTTTTGGGTAGATGGATATTTGGGTTGTTTCCAGCTCTTTACTGATAGAACCCTTGCTTCTAGGAACACTCTTGTCATGTCTTCCAGAGCAAAGGTGTAAGAGATTCTCTAGAGTACATGTGGGAGTAAAATTGCTGGGTTGCAGGGTATGCTCAATTTTACAAAATAATGTTATATTGTTTTCCGAAGTGATTTTACTAATTTATACCACTAGTGGAATATAAGGGTTCTCGTTGATGCATTCTTTGACATTGATTTTGTCGATTCTTAATTTTTGCAAATCTAGTGGGTTTTATTTTTATTTTATTTTTTTAAACATCTTTATTGGAGGGCTTCCCTGGTGGCGCAGTGGTTGAGAGTCCGCCTGCCGATGCAGGGGACACGGGTTCGTGCCCCAGTCCGGGAAGATCCCACGTGCTGTGGAGCGGCTGGGCCCATGAGCCATGGCCGCTGAGCCTGCGCATCCGGAGCCTGTGCTCCGCAACGGGAGAGGCCACAACAGTGAGAGGCCCGCGTACCGCAAAAACAAACAAACAAAAATCTCTATTGGAGTATAATTGCTTTACAATGGTGTGTTAGTTTCTGCTTTATAACAAAGTGAACCAGTTATACATATACATATGTCCCCATATCTCTTCCCTCTTGCGTCTCCCTCCCTTGCACCCCCCTATCCCACCCCTCTAGGTGGTCACAAAGCACCGAGCTGATCTCCCTGTGCTATGCGGCTGCTTCCCACTAGCTATCAGTTTTACGTTTGGTAGTGTATATATGTCCATGCCACTCTCTCACTTTGTCCCAGCTTACCCTTCCCCTTCCCCGTATCCTCAAGTCCATTCTTTAGTAGGTCTGTGTCTTTACTCCCGTCTTGCCCCTAGGTTCTTCATGACCATTTTTTTCTTTTCTTTTTTTTTTAGATTCCATATATATGTGTTAGCATACGGTATTTGTTTTTCTCTTTCTGACTTACTTCACTCTGTATGACAGACTCTGGGTCCATCCACCTCACTACAAATAACTCAATTTCGTTTCTTTTTATGGCTGAGTAATATTCCATTGTATATATGTGCCACATCTGCTTTATCCATTCATCTGTTGATGGACACTTAGGTTGCTTCCATGTCCTGGCTATTGTAAATAGAGCTGCAATGAACATTTTGGTACATGGCTCTTTTTGAATTATGGTTTTCTCAGGGTATATGCCCAGTAGTGGGATTGCTGGGTCGTATGGTAGTTCCATTTTTAGTTTTTTAAGGAACCTCCATACTGTTCTCCATAGTGGCTGTATCAATTTACATTCCCACCAACAGTGCAAGAGGGTTCCTTTTTCTCCACACTCTCTCCAGCATTTATTGTTTGTAGATTTTTTGAGGATGGCCATTCTGACCGGTGTGAGATGATATCTCATGGTAGTTTTGATTCGCTTTTCTCTAATGATTTATGATGTTGACCATTTTTTCATGTGTTTGTTGGCAATCTGTATATCTTCTTTGGAGAAATGTCTATTTAGGTCTTCTGCCCACTTTTGGATTGGGTTGTTTGTTTTTTTGATATTGAGCTGCATGAGCTGCTTGTAAATTTTGGAGATTAATCCTTTGTCTGTTGCTTCATTTGCAGATATTTTCTCCTATTCTCAGGGCTGTCTTTTCTTCTTGTTTATGGTTTCTTTTGCTGTGCAAAACCTTTTAACTTTCATTACGTCCCATTTGTTTATTTTTGTTTTTATTTTTATTTCTCTAGGAGGTGGGTCAAGAAGGATCTTGCTGTGATTTATGTCATAGAGTGTTCTGCCTGTGTTTTCCTTTAAGAGTTTGATAGTATCTAGCCTTACATTTAGGTCTCTAATCCATTTTGAGTTTATTTTTGTGTATGGTGTTAGGGAGTGTTCTGATTTCATTCTTTTACATGAAGCTGTCCAGTTTTCCCAGCACCACTTATTGAAGAGGCTGACTATACTCTGCTGTGTATTCTTGCCTCCTTTATCAAAGATAAGGAGACCATACGTGCGTGCGTTTATCTCTGAGCTTTCTATCGTGTTCCATTGATCTGTATTTGTTTCTGTGCCAGTAGCATACTGTCTTGATTACTGTAGCTTTGTAGTGTAGTCTGAAGTCAGGGAGCCTGATTCCTCCAGCTCTGTTTTTCTTTCTCAAGATTACTTTGGCTATTCGGGGTCTTTAGTGTTTCCATACAAATTGTGAAATTTTTTGTTCTACTTCTGTGAAAAATGCCAGTGGTAGTTTGCTGGGAATTGCATTGAATCTGTAGATTACTTTGGGTAGTATAGTCATTTTCACAGTGTTGATTCTTCCAATTCAAGAACATAGTATATCTCTCCATCTTTTTTTTTTTTTTTTTTTTTTTTTGCGGTACACAGGCCTCTCACTGTTGTGGCCTCTCCCGTTGCGGAGCACAGGCTCCGGACGCGCAGGCTCAGCGGCCATGGCTCACGGGCCCAACCGCTCCGCGACATGTGGGATCTTCCCGGACCGGGACACGAACCCGTGTCCCCTGCATCGGCAGGCGGACTCTTAACCACTGCGCCACCAGGGAAGCCCTCTCCATCTATTTTTATTATCTTTAATTTCTTTCATCAGTGTCTTATAATTTTCTGCATATAGCTCTTTTGTCTCCTTAGGTAGGTTTATTCCTAGATATTTTATTCTTTTTGTGCATTGGTAAATGGGAGTGTTTTCTTAATTTCACTTTCAGATTTTTCATCATTAGTGTATAGGAATGCAAGAGATTTCTGTGCATTAATTTTGTATCATGCTGCTTCACCAGATTCATTGATTAGCTCTAGTAGTTTTCTGGTAGCATCTTTAGGATTCTCTATGTATAGTACCATGTCATCTGCAAACAGTGACAGCTTTACTTCTTTTCCGATTTGGATTCCTTTTATTTCTTTTTCTTCTCTGATTGCTGTGGCTAAAACTTCCAAAACTATGTTGAATAATAGTGGTGAGAGTGGGCAACCTTGTCTTGTTCCTGATCTTAGTAGAAATGGTTTCAGTTTTTCACCATTGAGCACGATGTTGGCTGTGGGTTTGTCATATATGGCCTTTATTATGTTGAGGAAAGTTCCCTCTATGCCTATTTTCTGGAGGGTTTTTGTCATAAATGGGTGTTGAATTTTGTCGAAAGCTTTCTCTGCATCTATTGGGATGATCATATGGTTTTTCTCCTGCAGTTTGTTAATATGGTGTATCACATTGATTCATTTGTGTATATTGAAGAACCCTTGCATTCCTGGGATAAACCCCACTTGATCATGGTGTATGATCCTTTTAATGTGCTGCTGGATTCTGTTTGCTAGTATTTTATTGAGGATTTTTGCATCTATGTTCATCAGTGATATTGGCCTGTAGTTTTCTTTCTTTGTGACATCTTTGTCTGGTTTTGCTATCAGGGTGATGGTGGCCTTGTAGAATGAGTTTGGGAATGTTACTCCCTCCGCTATATTTTGGAAGAGTTTGAGAAGAATAGGTGTTAGCTCTTCTCTAAATGTTTGATAGAATTTGTCTGTGAAGCCATCTGGTCCTGGGCTTTTGTTTGTTGGAAGATGTTTAATCACAGTTTCAATTCAGTGCTTGTGATTGGTCTGTTTATACTTTCTATTTCTTCCTGATTCAGTCTCGGAAGGTTGTGCATTTCTAAGAATTTGTCCATTTCCTCCAGGTTGTCCATTTTATTGGCATAGAGTTGCTTGTAGTAATTTCTCATCATCCTTTGTATTTCTGCAGTGTCAGTTGTTACTTCTCCTTTTTCATTTCTAATTCTGTTGATTTGAGTCTTCTCCCTTTTTTTCTTGATGAGTCTGGCTAATGGTTTATCAATTTTGTTTATCTTCTCAAAGAACCAGGTTTTAGGTTTATTGATCTCTGCTATTGTTTCCTTCATTTCTTTTTCATTTATTTCTGATCTGATCTTTATGATTGCTTTCCTTCTGCTACCTTTGGGGGTTTTTTGTTCTTCTTTCTCTGATTGCTTTTAGGTGTAAGGTTAGGTTGTTTATTTGAGATGTTTCTTGTTTCTTAAGGTAGGATTGTACGGCTATAAACTTCCCTCTTAGAACTGCTTTTGCTGCATCCCATAGGTTTTGGGTCGTCGTGTGTTCATTGTCATTTGTTTCTAGGTATTTTTTGATTTTCTCTTTGATTTCCTGAGTGATCTCTTGGTTATTAAGTAGTGTATTGTTTAGCCTCCATGTGTTTGTATTTTTTACAGATTTTTTCCTGTAACTTATATCTAGTCTCATAGCGTTGTGGTCGGAAGATACTTGATACAATTTCAATTTTCTTAAATTTACCAAGGCTTGATTTGTGACCCAAGATATGATCTATCCTGGAGAATGTTCTATGAGCACTTGAGAAGAATGTGTATTCTGTTGTTTTTGGATGGAATGTCCTATTAATATCAATTAAGTCCATCTTGTTTAATGTATCATTTAAAGCTGTGTTTCCTTATTTATTTTCATTTTGGATGATCTGTCCATTGGTGAAAGTGGGGTGTTAACGTCCCCTACTATGATTGTCTTATTGTCAATTTGCCCTTTTATGGCTGTTAGTATTTGCCTTATGTATTCAGGTGGTCCTATGTTGGGTGCATAAATATTTACAATTGTTATATCTTCTTCTTGGATCGATCCCTTGATCATTATGTAGTGTCCTTCTTTGTCTCTTGTAATAGTCTTTGTTTTAAAGTCTATTTTGTCTGATATGAGAATTGCTACTCCAACTTTCTTTTGATTTCCGTTTGCATGGAATATCTTTTTCCATCCCCTCACTTTCAGTCTGTATATGTCCCTAGGTCCGAGGTGGGTCTCTTGTAGACAGCATATATATGGGTCTTGTTTTTGTATCCATTCAGCCAGTCTATGTCTTTTGGTTGGAACCTTTAATCCATTTACATTTAAGGTAATTATCGATATGTATGTTCCTATTACCATTTTCTTACTTGTTTTGGGTTTGTTATTGTAGGTCTTTTCCTTCTCTTGTGTTTCCTGCCTAGAGAAGTTCCTTTAGCATTTGTTGTAAAGCTGGTTTGGTTGTGCTGGCTTCTCTTAGCTTTTACTTGTCTGTAAACGTTTTAATTTCTCCATCAAATCTGAATGAGATCCTTGCTGGGTAGAGTGATCTTGGTTGTAGGTTTTTCTCCTTTATCACTTTAAATATGTCCCGCCACTCCCTTCTGGCTTACAGAGTTTCTGCTGAAAGATCAGCTGTTAACCTTATGGGGATTCCCTTGTGTGTTACTTGTTGTTTTTCCCTTGCTGCTTTTAATATATTTTCTTTGTATTTAATTTTTGATAGTTTGATTAATATGTGTCTTGGTGTGTTTCTCCTTGGATTTATCCTGTATGGGACTCTGCGCTTCCTGGACTTGACTATTTGGTTTCCCATATTAGGAAAGTTTTCAACTATAATCCTTTCAAATATTTTCTCAGTCCCTTTCTTTCTCTCTTCTTCTTCTGGGACCCCTATAATTCGAATGTTGGTGCACATAATGTTTTCCTAGAGGTCTCTGAAACTGTCCTCAATTCTTTTCATTCTTTTTTCTTTATTCTGCTCTGCAGTAGTTATTTCCACTATTTTATCTTCCAGGTCACTTATCTGTTCTTCTGCCTCAGTTATTCTGCTATTGATTCCTTCTAGAGAATTTTAAATTTCATTTATTGTGTTGTTCATCATTGTTTGTTTGCTGTTTAGTTTTTCTAGGTCCTTCTTAAACGTTTCTTGTATTTTCTCCATTCTGTTACCAAGATTTTGGATCATCTTTACTATCATTACTCTGAATTCTTTTTCAGATAGACTGCCCATTTCCTATTCATTTGTTAGGTCTGGTGGGTTTTTGCCTTGCTCCTTCATCTGCTATGTGTTTCTCTGTCTTCTCATTTTGCTTAAGTTACAATGTTTGGGGTCTTCTTTTTGCAGGCTGCAGGTTCGTAGTTCCCGTTGTTTTTGGTGTCTGTCCTCAGTGGCTAAGGTTGTTTCAGTGGGTTGTGTAGGTTTCCTGGTGGAGGGGACTAGTGCCTGTGTTCTGGTGGATGAGGCTGGATCTTGTCTTTCTTGTGGGCAGGTCCACGTCTGGTGGTGTGTTTTGGGGTGTCTGTGGCCTTATGATGATTTTAGGCAGCCTCTCTGCTAATGGATGGGGTTATGTTCCTGTCTTGCTAGTTGTTTGTCATAGGGTGTCCAGCACTGTAGCTTGCTGGTCGTTGAGTGAAGCTGGGTGCTGGTGTTGAGATGGAGATCTCTTGGAGATTTTCGCCATTTGATATTACGTGGAGCTGGGAGATCTCTTGTGGATCAGTGTCCTGAACTTGGCTCTCCCACCTCAGAGGCACAGCCCTGATGCCTGGCTGAAGCACCAGGAGCCTGTCATCCACACGGGTCAGAATAAAAGGGAGAAAAAAAAGAAAGCAAGAAGAGAGCAACCAAACCAAACAAATCCACCAATGATAACAAGTGCTAAAAACTATACTAAAAAAAAAAAAAAAAACGGACAGACAGAACCCTAGGACAAATGGTAAAAGCAAAGCTATACAGACAAGACCACACACAGAAGCAGACACACACACACTCACAAAAAGAGAAAAAGGGAAAAAATATATATATTGGTGCTCCCAAAGTCCACCCCCTCAATTTGGGATGATTCGTTGTTTATTCCGGTATTCCACAGATGCAGGGTACATCAAGTTGATTGTGGAGATTTAATCCGCTGCTCCTGAAGCTGCTGGGAGAAATTTCCATTTCTCTTCTTTGTTCGCACAGCTCCTGGGATTCAGCTTTAGATTTGTACCCGCCTCTGTGTGTAGGTTGCCTGAGGGCGTCTGTTTTTTGCTCAGACAGGACGGGGTTAAAGGAGCAGCTGATTCGGGGTCTCTGGTTCACTCAGGCTCGGGGGAGGGAGGGGTATGGAATGCGGGGCGAGCCTGTGGCGGCAGAGGCCAGCATGACGTTACAACAATCTGAGGCGCTGTGTGTTCTCCCAGGGAAGTTGTCCCTGATCTCAGGACCTTGGCAGTGGCGGGCTGCACAGGCTCCGGGAGGGGAGGTGTGGATAGTGACCTGTGCTCGCACACAGGCTTGTTGGTGGCTGCAGCAGCAGCCTTAGCGTCTCATGCCCTTCTCTGGGGTCTGCGCTGATAGCTGTGGCTCGCGCCTGTCTCTGGAGCTCCTTTAAGCAGGGCTCTTAATCCCCTCTCCTCGTGCACCAGGAAACAAAGAGGCAAGAAAATGTCTCTTGCCTTTTCGGCAGCTCCAGACTTTTCCCCGGACTCCCTCCCGGCTAGCTGTGGCACACTAGCCCCCTTCAGGCTGTGTTCACACAGCCAACCCCAGTCCTCTCCCTGGAATCCGACCTCCAAAGCCTGAGCCTCAGCTCCCAGCCCCCGCTCGCCCCGGCGGGTGAGCAGACAAGCCTCTTCGGCTGGTGAGTGCTGGTTGGCCCCGTTCCTCTGTGAGGAAATCTCTCCGCTTTGCCCTGCACACCCCTGTTGCTGCGCTCTCCTCCGTGGCTCCGAAGCCTCCCCCCTCTGCCACCCGCAGTCTCCACCTGCAAAGGGGCTTCCTAGTATGTGGAAACCTTTCCTCCTTCACAGCTCCCTCCCACTGGTGCAGGTCCCGTCCCTATTCTTTTGTCTGTTTTTTCTTTTTTCTTTTGCCCTACCCAGGTACGTGGGGAGTTTCTTGCCTTTTGGGAGGTCTGAGGTCTTCTGCCAGTGTTCAGTAGGTGTTCTGTAGGAATTGTTCCACATGTAGATGTATTTCTTATGTATTTGTGGGGAGGAAGGTGATCTCCACGTCTTACTCTTCCACCATCTTGAAGCTCCCCCAGTCTAATGAGTTTTAAATGGTAAATCATTGTGGTCTTCATTTGCAGTCCCAATTTCTAATGATGCTGAACATCTCTTTATGTTTGATCATGTTTCTTCTTTGAAATGTTTGTATTGTGTACCCATTTTTTTTTTAATTTAATTTTATTTTTGGCTATGTTGCTGCCCGCGGGCTTTCTCTAGTTGTGGAGAGCGGGGGCTACTCTTTGTTGCGGTGCGCGGGCTTCTCATTGTGGTCGTTTTTCTTATTTCAGAGCATGGACTCTAGGCACACGGGCTTCAGTACTTGCGGCACGCAGGCTCTAGGGTGTGCGGGCTTCAGTAGTTGTGGTGCACAAGCTCAGTAGTTGTGGCTTGCGGGCTCTAGAGTGCAGGCTCAGTAGTTGTGGTGCACGGGGTTAGTTGCTCCACAGCATGTGGAAGCCGGACCAGGGATCAAATCCGTGTTCCCTGCATTGGCAGGCAGATTCTTAACCACTGTGCCACCAGGGAAGTCCCTGTACCCATTTTTAATGTATTATTGGTAGTCTTACTGATTTGCATGTGTTCTTTTAGCTCTTCTGAATTTTAATTCTTTTTCAGTTATATGTGTTATAAGTATCTTCTCAAGTTTTTTGTTTATCTTTTCACTTTCTTACAGTGTCTTTTAATAAACAGATTTGATTGTAAGATAGTTATATTTACTAGTCTTTTATGGATAGCTCTTTTGTGTCTTAAGAAATCCTTCCCTATTCCTATATTTTCTTCTAAAAGTTTTAAAGTTTTGATTTTCACATTCAAATACATTTAAGTATTTAATTCTAAATTGAATTTTATGTACAGTATGAGGTAGGAATCCAATTTCATTTTTTCCCTTATGGATACCAGTTGTCCTGGCTCTGTTTATTGAGAAATCTAATCCTTTTCTAATGATCTGCAGTGTCACTTCTGTCATGTCAGAATTCCATGTGTGCATGGGTCGGTTCTGGGTTTTATATTGTTTCATTGGTCACTTTGTCTATCTCTGTGCCATTACCAAGACTATTGTAATTGCTACAACTTTACAGTATATTCAGCATGTAGCAAAATTTTGTTTTTTATTCAGTCTGTCCATCTTTTGTCTTTTTTTTTTTTGGCGGTACATGGGCCTCTCACTGTTGTGGCCTCTCCCGTTGCAGAGCACAGGCTCCGGACACACAGGCTCAGCGGCCATGGCTCACGGGCCCAGCCGCTCCGTGGCATGCGGGATCTTCCCAGACCGGGGCACGAACCCACGTCCCCTGCATCGGCAGGTGGACTCTCAACCACTGAGCCACCAGGGAAGCCCCCATCTTTTGTCTTTTAACTAGTGAATTTAGTCCGTTCATTTCATTGAGATTGATTACTTAGTTATATTTATTTCTTTTTTTTTTCTACTTTCCTGACTTCTATGGGATTGATTGATTTTTCTTTATTCCTCCTTTTTCCCTTCTTTGGGTTGTAAATGATATATTATACTTTACTTATTTGGGTGTTTACCTTTAATTTTTTAACATGCATATTCGACCTAAAAAAAATCAAATGTATTGATTCCCAAAGGGGTCCTGGAGCAACATTATCAGCATCACTTTGGAACTTGTTAGAAATGAAAATTCTCACTTTCTACTCCAGACCTGTTAGTTCAGAAATGTTAGGGACAAGGCTCAACAGGCTGTGTTTTAACAGGCCTTCCAGGTGACTATGATGCACATCAAAGTTTAAGAACCATGTCTCTAATATGACTTGCTTTATCTTCTTCTTGAATGTTAATTAATTTCTCCTATCTGCTGTGTTTCTATTGTCTGGTATTTTCATTTTACCTTGTTTTTATATGATCTCAAATTAGTAATAATTAATGTTATGGTTTCATAGTCAGTGCTTATTTGGATAAGCCCGCATATGTTTACCAATTTCTTATGAATCCCACTCCTTCCTTCTTTAGCTTCAGTTACTCTCTCTCTTTAATTTTATTTTTTTGAAGTACATCCTTTAATAATTTTTTTCAGTGAAGGATTGTTAGTAGTAAATTCTCTTCCAGTCTTTGAAAAGTCTTTGCTCTCAGTCTTGATAGTTTAGCTGAGCATAGGTTCTAGATTGAAAGGGTTTTTTTAATCTTTGAGTACTTTGAAAATATTCCATTTTTTCCTGACCTCCATGGTTGCTGTTGAGAAATCATTCTAATTATTCCTTTGGAGGTAATCTGCCTTTTTTCTCTGGTTCTTTTAAGATTTTTCCCTTGTCTCCAGTATTCTGCATTTTTTTTAGAGTGTGTCTAGATGTAGGTTTAGTTTTAGTTCTATTCAGAAATTATGCCTATTGATTTGAGGGTCGATACCTTTCATTAATTTTGGAAAATTCTCATATATTATCTCTTCAAGTATTATCCTTGCCCCATTTCTTACTATTATCCTCTCCTTCATTTCTCATTAGACATAAATAAACCTTCTCATTCTCTTCCTTCCATATTGCTTAACCCCTCTTGAATATACTGGTAATACACTGGGTAACTTCCTCATAAATACCTTCCAGTGCACAGATTCTTTAGCTGCTGCTTATACTGCCTATTGAGTTGTCCTTTTCATTTCAAGGTATTATTCAATTCTATAAGTTCTTTTTTTTTTTTTTTTTTTTTTTTTTTGCGGTACACGGATCCTCTCACTGTTGTGGCCTCTCTCATTGCGGAGCAACAGGCTCCGGACGTGCAGGCTCAACAGCCATGGCTCACAGGCGCAGCCGCTTGGTGGCATGTGGGATCTTCCCGGACCAGGGCACGAACCCGTGTCCCCTGCATCGGCAGGCGGACTCTCAACCACTGCGCCACCAGGGAAGCCCTATAAGTTCTATTTTATTCATTTTCAGAAATTTTTCTTTTTTTCAGAATTTTTTTTTCCTTAGTGTTTTGATTCCTTCTTGTATGTCTTTACTCATTTTAAGTATACATATTTCATATTCTTTCACATTGTCATTTTTTTAAAATTCTTTTTTTGGGGGGGTGTTGGGTCTTTGTTGCTGCATGAGGGCTTTCTCTAGTTGCAGTGAGCGGGGGTTACTCTTTGTTGTGGTGTGCGGGCTTCTCATGCCAGTGGCTTCTCTTGTTGCAGAGCACAGGCTCTAGGTATGTGGGCTTCAGTAGTTGCAGCATGCTAGCTCTAGAGTGCAGGCTCAGTAGTTGTGGTGCACAGGCTTAGCTGCTCTGCAGCATGTGGGATCTTCCCGGACCAGGGGTAGAACCCATTTCCCTTGCATTGGCAGGTGGATTCTTAACCACCAGGGAAGTCCCCACATTGTCATTTTTTTATTTCGCATTTTTAGGAGTCTCTTTCTACTATTTTGTGTGCTGATTCTAGCCCTAGTGAGGTATTTCTTGGGTTTCATGTAGTGTTTAATTGTAAGCTCTTCTTGAGTAGTGCTTTTTTTTTTTCCTATGAAGCGCCCTTGTGACCTTTTTATGTGGATGTCCTTCCACACAGAGATTTGTTTTGTATCTGCTGGGCACTCTGGGATAACACTGGCCTAAGTCTAGTTTTTATGTTAATTTTTCAATTTGGGAGTTCCTGAACTACACTGGTGGTGTAACAGAGGACCTTAAACCCATGTAAGGCATTTGCCCAGTACTTTGAACTCACAAATTATTAATTTTCCACTGTTTTATGAAGGTTGCTGTTCAAGAGTCTCAGCCTTTATGTTGGGAGTCACTTCTTTCTGCCTCAGTTGAGTCCTATGCCTCATCTTCTGTCCTGGGTTATAATACTGAAACTCTGGGTTATGAAAATAATAACTAAATTCATCTGCAGTATCATATCACACATTGACCGTTCTGGTTTTTAGTTCCATCTTTGTTTCCACCATGTAGGGATTTGCCTTTCTTTCTTGTAAACTCAGCTATAATGTAAAATAAATTGTTATAAACCTGTCTAGCATTTCTAGGTATTTGTAGCAGGAGAATTATCAGTCACCTTAGATTTTATCTGTTGTTGTTTTCTAAAAAGGAAAATATCCTCTTCAGTGCTAAGAGAAGTACACAGACAGGGTCTCTTCTCTTTTAAGGCTTCCTCTGGAAAGAGCATAGTGAACAGACCAGCCTCAGCAGTGGCATTCAGACCACAAGGCTCAGGAGGACAGGAAGACCCACTTTTCAGTATGAGGATTCTTTTAGTTAATGATGATAGCAAAGGTGGCCCCAGAATCACCTAGCTATAACTCTGGCAATACAAATTTTGGAACGTACATAGTCTTTTAAGATAAGTGAAAATTGGAACTGAGCCAGTTATGTTATTTTCAAAAATAAATACTAATTAGATTTTTGTTGGATTAAGTTCGACTTCTACAATGACTTTCGGAGGGACACATCTTTTGTCGTCTTTCACTGTGAGTGAATAAGTTAACATTACAGTGCTCCTTGGGTCCAGAAAGGCTCATAGGTATGTATGTCTGTACCAAGTGGAAACTTTTTTTTTTTCTTTTTGTGGTACGCGGGCCTCTCACTGTTGTGGCCTCTCCCGTTGCAGAGCACAGGCTCCGGACGCGCAGGCTCAGCGGCCATGGCTCACGGGCCCAGCTGCTCCGCGGCATGTGGGATCTTCCTGGACCGGGGCACGAACCCGTGTCCCCTGCATCGGCAGGTGGACTCTCAACACTGTGCCACCAGGGAAGCCCAGAAACTTTTTTTTTTTAAACCTCTTCAAATATTGAAATCTCTCCTAGATTTTTAGATCCAACGGTTTAAATTGTTGAAATTTAATGTTTTGAAATAAGAGCATAAGCAAGACATTACTAAAGAATCCTCGCCTCCTGGACTTCCCTGGTGGTCCAGTGGTTAAGACTTGGCGCTTCCACTGCAGGCGGCTTGGGTTCGATCGTTGGTTGGGGAATGAAGATCCCATATGCTGTGCCACGGCCAAAAAAAATTCCTTGCCTGGTAGACTATTCATACATAACATTTGTCTTTTTTAAAAAAAAAATTCCATAATTCCTTTTAGTCTTTCCAGCTATAGGTATATATGCCTTTAGAAGGCTTTTTACTTCTTGAGTTCTTTACCAACTGATGCTATGTGTGCGGTAAACTTACCAAACATTTGTTGAGCACTAAGCAATAGGAAACCCAGTCCTTACTGGGAAGTTTATTTGAAGAGACAAAAATCAAAACCGATTTTTATCAGTAAAAATCTACTGTACAGAATAGGATGACTTAAGTTGTTTTTGATGAAAAAATTGGACTGAGTTTTAAACAGCAAGAAATGTTTGTGTAAAAGTTGATAAATTTCATCATCTTGAATCCTGAAAAATCCATAATCCGTGGTTAAAAGTATTGTCTCTAGAGACTACCTGAATCTGAATCTGTTGACCTTTAGCAAATTATTTAAATACCCTGAGCTTCAGTTTCCTTATCTATGAAACGGAAACCTTTTATTTATTTATTTATTTATTTATTTATTGCAGTACGTGGGCCTCTCACTGTTGTGGCCTCTACCGTTGCAGAGCACAGGCTCCGGACGCACAGGCTCAGTGGCCATGGCTCACGGGCCCAGCCGCTCCGCGGCATGTGGGATCTTCCTGGACCCGGGAACGAACCCGCGTCCCCTGCATCGGCAGGCAGACTCTCAACCACTGCGCCACCAGGGAAGCCCCCCCCCTTTTTTTTTAAGTCCATTATAGCATTCAGTATAGAGTCAGAATTAAAAGGGAAATTTACAGGCCATTTAGTCCAGCTTTCTTTGTCATGTTACATTCTTTATTTTTTATTTATTCATTTGGTTGCGCTGGGTCTTAGTTGCAGCAGGCAGGCTCCTTAGTTGTGGCATGCAGACCCTTAGTTACGGCATGCATGTGGGATCTAGTTTGACCAGGGATCGAACCCAGGGTCCCTGCTTTGGGAGTGCAGAGTTTTAACCACTGTGCCACCAGGGAAGTCCCAGTGTTAAATTCTTTAATGTATATTGTTAAATTCTCTATTTCTTAAGAGCACTAAGGAACTTGACCAAGAAAACGTAGGTTTCTGTTGTTTCTATTTAAACATGCTTTAAGACTAAATTTCTCAATGGCGGGGTCTCTGCAGAGGAGATACTAATATTAATTCATTACTTAATATGTGTTAGCCATAATCTAATTGAATTCGGGCATCTACCTGTAAAGGGCAAGTATGCATCAGAGAGATTAAGAAGACTGTCCAAGATTACCCAGCTAAATGGTTGAGATAAATTAGATCTCAGAACTAAGGCCTTTATATTCCCACTCTGCTGTGCTGCTACCATGGTCCCCCCAACCCTTTTTTAACCTTTAAAAGACTAATACCAATATTTATATAGAAAGTTTTCCTAACTGTTAATTAACTCATACTTCCTGGTTTAGAGCCACAATAGTCAACTTATTTTTATATATTTTATACCTCCTTAGCAAAGTGTGTATGTGCATAATATATATTGTCATATGTATTAGGATTTTGTTCAATTAAGATTTGAGTGCTTACATGTTTTCTACTGTTCTAGATACTGTATACTAAGTATACAGGGATGAAGAAACAGAAAATTAAGAAATAAATCCAT
The DNA here is from genome assembly GCF_005190385.1 of Monodon monoceros. NCBI lineage: Eukaryota > Metazoa > Chordata > Mammalia > Artiodactyla > Monodontidae > Monodon > Monodon monoceros. Next base: position 110,297,851 of record NW_021703768.1, read on the forward strand.
AAACAGTGAAAATTAACTATGGTGATGGGAATAACTGAGGGGCTACTTTAGGCCTTTTCTAAGGCAGAATCTTTCTGAGAATGTGACATTTAAGCTAGGACCTGATTGATGAGAGGAAGCAAGATATGCACAAAGCTGAGATGCAAGCATTCCAGATGGAGAGAGTAGCTGATGCAGAGGCCCTGAGACCAGTACAAACATGAGGTGTTCAAGGAATAGGAAGAAGGCAAGCGTGGCTGGAGTATAGTGAGCAGGGGAATAAGGTCAGAGGAAGATGGTTCCCAGAGTATGCCATGCCTTGCAGCCTTGGTTAACAGTTTGATTTTATTCTAAGTGTGATAGGAAGTCACTGGATGGTTTGAAGCAGGGAGGTAACGTAATCTGATTCATAGTTTGAAGAAATCACACTTGTTGCCGTGTGGAGAATGCATTATAGGGGCACCCAGGAGAGAGTGGTGGACTGGTGTAGGATGGTAGCAGTGGAAATGGAGAAAAGTAGATGGACTCCATTTTTGTTTTGCAGATAGAGTTGACAGGCCTTGCTTCTGAATTGAATGTAGGGGAGGAAAAGCAAAAGAAAGAAGAATTGATCCTACATGTGTTTTCTTGACCAGTAGGATGTTGGGAAAGCAAATTCCCATTCCCTAAAATGGGCAAGGTTGGGGAGGGGAAAATCTAGGGTTCTCTTTTGGACACTAAGTTTGAGGTGCCTGTAGACTTCTAAGTAGAGATGTCAAGCAGGCAGTTGGATGTATAATCTGGAGTCTAGAGTTCAGGGGAAATGTATAAATTTAGGAATTATCATCATATCTGTAGTATTTAAAGCCATGGAATGAGACTACATAGGGAATAACTGTGGATAGAGATGGGAAGGGTCCCAAAACTCACGATGTTTACAAATGCAGTGAAAAAGTAGCTGATGAAGTAGAAGAAAAATTTTAAAGGCGTGGTAGCTTGAAAACTAAGTACAGAAAGTATTTCAGGAGTCTAATGCTATTGAGAGGTCAAATGAGATGAAGGACTAAGAAGTGACCCTTGAAATTGATAAAATGGAGGGTGTTCATCACTTTGGGGAGCAATCTCAGTGGCATGGTTGGAACTGAAGCCTTAGAGTTGGATGAGGAGAGAATGGGTGGTAAGAAATGGAGACAGTGAGTATAGATAATTCTTTAAAAAATTCTGCTGTGAAGAGGAGCAGAAAAATGGAGTGCTGACAAGAGGGGCCAAGTTAGGTATTATGTAGGTTGGTTTTGTCTTATTTTATGTGCACATATTTTGCTACAAGGTAGCTCTTCCTCTTAGTACACTGACCTGCAGACCTGGGGTTTCATGTGTTAACTAAATAGAAAACTATACCTAGGAGCCCTCCTGCTATCCCCCTACAGACCCTGAGAGCCACTGACAGCAGGAACAAGAGGAATTCCCTCAATAAGGCCCTGTTCATTCAAAAACCCCTATTCTGTCTTCTCTTGGCAGACTCTAGGAAGACAGAAATATCATACCCTGTCCCTCCTGCAAAGTGGTAACTGTTCAATAGGGGAGACCATGGTAGGTGCTGCATAGTCTATGCTTGACCTGGGCTATGAATAATGAAGGAAGGGCATTTCAGTAGAGAAAAGTGCCTCAATCATAGAGGCATCACACTGAGCGGAGTGAGGGCATGTGAGGGAGCTTGATGGGGCCAGCCAGGAGCTTGTGGGGGTGGGGAGGTACAGTGGTGCTTTCCAGCAATTTAGGCTTGCCTAAGGAACAAAGTCAGGCTGTTTACTGAGTTCTGTTATCTGGTTATTAGATGCGTTCTTCTAAATGAGAAGAAAAGAAGTGGTACCGATTTCTCCAAAATTGTTTGTGGGCTTATGCTTGCAAATCTTCTTAAGGTTTATACTGTGAGCCTTAAATTTGCCTTCTCACCTAGAAGAAAGTAAGGTCCAAAATTTCCCATATTGTTTCACCTCTTAGAAGAAGCATGTAGTCATTGTAATTGTTGCATTCATCTGTCTATTTAAGGTAACACAGGAAATTAGCAGTGCATTTTCAAGAAAAGCTGATTACCATCTGTTATTAGTAATCATCTAAAACAATCACTGATTGTAAGCATTGCCAATGGTCAGAGACACACTAGATAAGAAGGAGGAAAACATCCATTATTTAGAATTTATTATCCCTTATCCACCCCCTTAAAAGAAGACATCAATTAAAATTAAGTGATTTTGGAATATATCAGAGTACACTGTTCTGCCCTATCCCCAAAGTGTTCCACTGTCATTCTCCCCTAAATGTGGAATGTTGCACATTAAGTCATATGTCTTCTGAGACTCAGTGGAAACATGTAAGTTTTGCGTCCAAGGCAGCCAACTCTCTTTGAGTCTTTTCAGAGCCTGGCTTCTACACTCAAGCAGAGCTTGCGGGTGAGGCCTTTAACCAGGACTCACCTCATGGCCACCATTCTAATTCTTGTCTTGGATACAGTACCGTTTCACATCAGCAGCCCCTGTAGCATCAAATAAGTAGATTACAAAACCAAATGATAGCTGGTGGCATTTCACACTCGCAGGTTTTCTTAACCAAATATTTATCAAGCACTGTGTTAATAGTGGGTGACCCATTGCCTGAATTTTAAAAGCTGATATTTGGGAGTTTGGCTAAAGGAAATACAGCAATTCAACAGTTTTAAGTGTTTCAGGAAATTCGTTTTAATAGTCTTAAAGGTTTTATCCAGAAAAAGAGGACATTTTTCTTTTAAATGTGCAACGTAAGTTTGGCAAGTTAGGGATTTTAAATTGTGCTAAGTAATAAAAACCACTATTAGTTTGGAACGTGATACTCAGTAGAATGTGATACTCATCATATCACTTCCTTTATACTAGAGGGCTTCCACTGACCTAAATGTAGGGAGATAGGAAATTCTCACGGTGGTAACTACAGTAGGGAAGAGTATTCAATCAAAATTGATCTTAGCCAATTTTTTGGCAACCTGTATATCTCATAGTTTGGTACAATTTTATATACAAAGATGAGGATAATACTGTTGGCAAATGTCTTTTGTAAGTATAATCTTCTCTACTGCTTTTGTCCAGCTTGGATAATCTTCATGAACTTATTTGTTTTTACCCTACTTATGAATTTTTTTTATTAGGAAGGCACACATATATTTGGCCCTTCTAATTATTATTTTATTTACTGAAATAGCTTGAGACATGAGGAAATCCAGTTCAAATTTTGCAAAATGGTAACTAACCTTCCTCAGTAGTTTGAGTCCTGGAGATGGCTAAAATACGAAAGATGTAAGAGCTGGAAGGGTCTTTTCCTGGCAGGTGAGATTTTGGTCTACCTAATGACTAATGATCTAATGACATTTGGTCTAATGACTCTTTTTCAGGCATTCAGCTCTCTGGTAATGATTAAGTCTTGAGATGATTTTAAAAATGACCTCAGAGCAGGGCAGCAGCAAAAACCCTGAACTACTGTCCTGGGGATGCCTAATATGCTTCATTTGTGACATCAAGCTAGAACCCATGTGTACTTAGAAAGTAGATAACTCCGAGGCTTGCAGAAGCTTTTCATTACAGGTCCAAGTGTGGAGGCAGTTAGCTTAGAACACAAAGGAAAGTCATCTAGAAATTGCTGGGGCAGAAGCCATAGTGCAAAGAGGTGCTGAAGGATAGTATATAGTTAGCTTGGCATTCAAAGGAGGTGTCTGTGTGAAGAAGGAAGGAGGGGCATGGATGAAAACAGCTCTACATACCACACTAGTGCATACCCCTTTCTCTCTTTTTTAAATAGACTATTTTTTGGAGCAGTGTTAGATTCACAGCAAAATTGAGCAGAAAGTACAGAGATTTCCCATATATCTCTGCCTCCCCCCACCCCAACCATAGCCTACCCCACTATCAACATCCCTTACCAGAGTGGTATATTTGAACAACCTACATTCACACATCATACTCACCAAAATCTGTAGTTCACATTAGGGTTCACTCATGGTGGTGTACATTCTATGGGTAGACATGTGACTACCCTTATAGTATCATATAGAATAGTTTCACTGGTATTTGTCTTTCTCTCTTTTGGCCTCATTGTGCCTCCCTTAAAACAGTAAATATATTAGGCCTTTGTCATTTGTGAGGATCACATCCTAAGACTTTCATGGATCATCAAAATTATAAATACCACTAAAACCATCATTTGTCCTCATAAAATGCAACAGATTGTTACTGAAATTTTCAAGGAAATTTTTCAGATTCTTAAGAATATTTAAATATAAGATTGATTTATAAATCACTATTTTCTTAGATCTTAGACCTTTTCATTTTATTTTGGGAATCAGTTTTCACAAAACATACACTTAATATGAGTTAGTACTATATGCATTTAACTGAATGACATGCACACTCCAGGCACATGGTGGTGCTCACGCAACCAGCCAGATGACCACTTACCTACAACAGTTTCCAGCCCAGGAAATTTATACCTTTGCCTCAGCAGAATGATAGTTTACTAGAGGTCATGGACCTTCAAGGTCATTCTTAAATGTTAGTTACCTGTAAAGTCCAAGTGCTAAAAAGTGTGTTAGGTTAATCTTTGCGTCTGTATAGTTCAGTCAGCAGTCAGCTCCCACAGGGTTCCTGCACAGTTCTGTTTCAGAGCTGCTTTTCTTCCACAGCCCATGCCTAAGTCAAGCCCTCCTTAACTCTTACCTGTATTACTGTGGTAACTTCCCCCGTCTCGTTATCCCTCCCACCCCTGTTAAACTTCTACCAGGTTAATTTTCTTAAAGGTGGTGGTAGCTATTCCCTTCTAATTTTAGGAAAGACTTCCACACCTGGCCTTCCCCATTTCATCTCTCACTACTCACTATATTCTAACCAAACTGAATAATTTTGTTCCTTTAAGACACCTTGCATTTTACTATGCTGTTTCTCGTCCTTTGAATGTTACCTTGATAGAGCCCTTCCCAAACATGTAATTTTTTCCTTCCTTTGTACGCCATAATATTTTGTGCCACTTAACCCATTCAGCCTTGTATTACAGATATTTATGCTTCCTCTACTCCATTATTCTGCAAATCACAGAACATGGTTCAAGCTGGGGCTTCGGTTCATTTCCTTGACAATGTCTAACATTTATTCAGCACTTAAGTAGTATTACATTGGTGACATATTTTCATTTCCTTCACAGTGCTTTTGCATGTATGTACACACAAATCTTTTTTGTTTTGTGTGAATAGTATCACACTGTAGGTGTTTTTTGTTGTTTTTTTTTCCACTTTACCATGTGATGAAAATCATGTTCATATATGTAAATCACTCATTATTTTTAATGGCTGCATAATATTCTATAAAATGGATATTACCTACTTTATTTAACCACTGATAGACATATTAGGAAGCCTTTAAATGCTTGCTACTACAGATAATGCTACAATATATAGTTGTGGTGCACAGGAGTTGCTCTGTGGCATGTAGGATCTTCCTGGATCAGGGATTGAACCCATGTCCCCTGCATTGGCAGGCGGATTTTTAACAACTGCGCCACCAGGGAAGTCCCTGTTTTGTTTTTAAATTCCACATATAAGTGAGATCTTGTCTTTTTCTGTCTGACTTACTTCTTTTAACATAATGCCTTCAAGGTCCATCCACGTTGTCCCCAATGGTAGGACTTCCTTGTTTTTTATGGCTGAATGATATTCCATTGTATGTATGTATGTGTATGTCTGTATATAGAGATATGTTATAGATATAGATATATATAGATATAGATACATATAGGTATATATTTCACATCTTCTTTATCCATTCATCCAACAGTGGACACTTAGATTGTTTCCATGTCTTAGCTATTGTAAACAGTGCTGCTATGAGCACAGGGGTGCAGATAACTTTTCGAGATAGTGTTTTCATTTCCTTTGGATATATTCCCAGAAGTGGAATTGCTAGAGCATATGGTAGTTCTAGTTCTAATTTTTTTAGGAACCTCTATACTGTTTTCCACAGTGGCTGTACCAATTTACAGTCCATCCCACCAACAGTGCACAAGGGTTTCCCTTTCTCCATACCCATGCTGTCATTTGTTATCTCTTATTGGTGATGGCTGTTCTAAGAGGTGTGAGGTGATATCTCATTGTGTTTTGTTTTTTTTAAGATTTTTTATTTATTTATTTTATTTTATTTTGGTTGCATCAGGTCTTAGTTGCACCATGCAGGATCTTCTGTTGCAGCACAATGGCTCTTCATTGTGGTGTGTGGGTTTTCTCTCTCCAGTTGTGGCGCATGGGCTTAGTTGCCCCGCAGCATGTGGGATCTTAGTTCCCTGACCAGGGATCGAACCTGCGTCCCCTGCATTGTAAGGCGGGTTCTTTCCTTTGGACCACCAGGGAAGTCCCTCATTGTGGTTTTAATCTACATTTCCCTAATGACTGTGAGCATCTTTTTTCATGTACCTGTTGGCCATTCGTATAACTTCTTTGGAAAAATGTCTATTCAGGTCTTTTGCCCATTTTTAAATTGGATTTTTTGTTTGTTTCCAAGTTTTATGGGTTCTTTATGGGTTTTGGATATTAACCCCTTATCGAATACATGGTTTTCAAATATTTTTTCCCATTCTGTAGGTTGTCTTTTCACTTTGTTGTTGGTTTCTTTTGCTGTGCAAAAACTTTTTAGTTTGATGTAGTCCCACTTGTTTATTTTTTGTTGCTTGTGCGTTAAGGTGTGATTCCCAAAGAATCATTACCAAGACCCATGTCAAGGAGCTTTCTTCTAGGAGTTTCACAGTTTCAGGTTTTACATTTAAGGCTTTGATCCATTTAGAGTTTATTTTTGTGAGTGGTGTAAAATAGGGATCAAGTTTCATTCTTTTACATGTGAATATCCAATTTTCCCAACACCATCATTGAAGAGACTGTCCTTTCTGCATTGAGTATTTTTGGCTCCCTTGTCAAATATTAGTTTACCATATGTGCTTGGGTTAATTTCTGGGCTGACGATTGTGTTCTCTTGGTCTGTTTGTCTGTTTTTATGCCAGTACCATACTGGGGTTTTTTGTAAGTCTTTTTTTTTTATATTGAAATATAGTTGATTTACAATGTTGTGTTAGTTTCAGGTGTACAGCACAGTGATTCAGTTATACATATATATATTCTTCTACAGATTCTTTATATATATATATATATATATATATATATATATATATATATATACGAATTTATTTATTTATTTATTTTTGGCTGCACTGGGTCTTTGTTGCTGTGTGGTGCAGGCTTTCTCTAGTTGCAGCAAGCGGGGGCCACTCCTCGTTGCGGTGCGCAGGCTCCTCATTTTGGTGGCTTCTCTTGTTGTGGAGCATGGGCTCTAGGCACGCAAGCTTCAGCAGTTGTGGCACATGGGCTCAGTAGTTGTGAGTCGCGGGCTCTAGAGCACAGGCTTAGCAGTTGTGGCACATGGGCCTAGTTGCTCTGTGGCATGTAGTATCTTCCCAGACCAGGGCTCAAACCCATGACCCCTGCATTGGCAGGCGGATTCTTAACCACTGTGCCACCAGGGAAGCCCCTACAGATTCTTTTTCCTTATAGGTTATTAAAAAATATTGAGTATAGCTCCCTGTGCTATACAGTAGGTCATTGTGGTTAGCTATATTACATATAGCAGTGTGTATATGTTAATCCCATCATCCTAATTTATCCCTCCCCTCCCCCCTTCCCCTTTGGTAACCGTAAGTTTGTTTTCTACATCTGTGGGTCTTTCTCTGTTTTATAAATAAGTTCATTTTAATCTGTTTTTTGTTTTTTCAGATTCCACATATAAGTGATATCATATGATATTTGTCATTCTTTATCTGGCTTACTTCACTTGGTATGAAAATCTCTAGGTCTGTGTTGCTGCAAATGGCATTATTTCATTCTTTTTTATGGCTGAGTAATGTTCCATTGTATACATGTACCACATCATCTTTATCCATTCCTTTGTCAATAAATAGTGCTGCAGCAAACACTGGGGTGCATGTATCTTTTCAAATTATGGTTTTCTCCAGATATATGCCCAGGACTGGGATTGCTGGATCACATGGTAGTTCTATTTTTAGTTTTTTAAGGAACTTCCATACTGTTCTCCATAATGGTTGTACCAATTTACATTCCCACCAACAATGTAGGAGGGCTCCCTTTTCTCCACACCCTCTCCTGCATTTATTATTTGTAGACTTTGATGATGGCCATTCTGACCAGTGTGAGGTGTGATACATCATAGTATTGATTTGCATTTCTCTAATAATTAATGACCTTGAGCATCTTGGCTGTTGCGTTTTGGTCATCTATATGTCTTCTTTGGAGAAATGTCTATTTAGATCTTCCACCCATTTTTTGATTGGGTTGTTTGTTTTTCTGATACAGAACTGTATGAGCTGTGTGTATATTTTGGAGATTAATCCCTTGTTGGTCACTCCATTTGTAAGTATTTTCTCCCATTCTGTGGGTTGTCTTTTCGTTTTATCGTTTCTTTTGTGTGCAAAAGCTCGTAAGTTTAATTAGGTGCCATTTGTTTATTTTTATTTTCATTACTCTAAGAGATGGATCCAAAAAGGTATTGCTGTGATTTTTTTTTTTTTTTTAGTTTTTATTTATTATTTATTTTTGGCTGTGTTGGGTCTTTGTTGCTGTGTGCACGCTTTCTCTAGTTGCGGGGAGTGGGGGCTACTCTTCGTTGCAGTGCACGGGCTTCTCATTGCGGTGGCTTCTCTCGTTGCAGAGCATGGGCTCTAGGCACATGGGCTTCAGTAGTCGTGGCACTTGGGCTCAGTAGTTGTGGCTCGCAGGCTCTAGAGCGCAGGCTCAGTAGTTGTGGTGCATGGGCTTAGTTGCTCCACGGCATGTGGGATCTTCCCGGACCAGGGATTGAACCCATATCCCCTGCACTGGCAGGCAGATTCTTAACCCCTGCGCCACCAGGGAAACCCTGTGATTTATTTCAGAGAGTGTTCTGCCTGTGTTTTTCCTCTAGAAGTTTTATAGTATCTGGTCTTACATTTAGGCCTTTAATCCATTTTGAGCTTATTTTTGTATATGGTGTTGGAGAATGTTCTAATTTCATTCTTTTACATGTAGCTGTCCAGTTTTCCCAGCACCACTTATTGAAGAGACTGTCTTTTCTCCATTGTATGTTCTTGCCTCCTTTGTCATAGATTAATTGTCCACAGGTGTGTGGGAGTACCATACTATTTTAATTACTATAGCTTTATAGTATAGCTTGGAATCAGGAAGTGTGCTACCTCCTGCTTTGTTGTTCTTTCTCAGTGTTTGTTTGGCTATTTGGGGTCTTTCATGGTTCCATATGAGTTTTAGGAGTGTTTTTTTCTATTTCTGTAAGAAATGCCATTGGAATCTTGATATGGGTTGCATTGTATCTATAGATGGCTTTGGGTAGTATTGACATTTTAACAATATTAATTCTTCCAATCCATGAACATGAGATACCTTTCCTTTTTTAAATTTTTTTATTTTTTGGTCCTGCTGCGTGTCTTGTAGGATCTTAGTTCCCTGGCCAGGGATCAAACCCATGCCCTCAGCAGTGAAAGCACAGAGTCCTAACCACTGGAGTGCCAGGGAATTCCTGCCTTTCCATTTATTTCTGCCTTCATTTTCTTTAATCAGGGTCTTGTAGTTTTCATAGTAGAGATCTTTCACCTCCTTAAATTTATTCCTAAGTACTTTATTGTTTTTGATGCTGTTTTAAACGGGATTGATTTATTTCTTTTTTAGAAAATTCGTTGTTAGAGAATCTCAATTTTCTTAATGGTAAAATGGAGATAACCAAATCTAACTCTCAGTATTGTAGTAAGGATTAAATGAGATAAAATATGATTATTTAGCATAATTGTACCTTACATAAGGTAAATGCTCATCACTAGTAGCCACTTACATTGTTATTCCTTCAAGTAGATTAATGTAGTTACTGTAATCATTGCACAGTGGGGTTGTAAGCTCCATATTAGCAGAGAGATAAGATACAAAGATAAGTGAATGGTCCAGCCAACAGTAGTGGGCATCCACTGTGTCTGCCATGATCGTTGGTGAGTCTGGATCCCTCTAAGGACTAGAGCTTTTTCCTGCATTGTTGTCTCTCAGTAGACCTACCCATGGGCGAGGATGCACCACCTCTGTTGTACCAGGGAGCTGTGGTGTAGGCTATGTGTGTGCACCTGGGACATCTGTGCCCCACCTGGAGCTTGTTCTCCACATTGGGAGTGCTTATTTATGTTGATTATGGAAGATTTTTAACTTGAATGGAAAGATGACATTTTTGAAAAGTCATTTGAAAAATCAAGATCATAATGTATAAAGCTAAGCATTACGTGATTGGTCTCAAGAACATTCTCTGAGGTTTTTTTTTTTCAAACAAATACTTAGAAGTTGTGTCTCTGTCTTTTTGACAGAAGTATAAAATCTGAGACTGAGATAGATGTATAAAATAGAAAATGGAGACTTGTTGCATTCTCATCAACAAGCGGAATATGGTTTTTTCTGGTTTTTATTACTTCACAGTCCTTTCATCTGATATTTAAAATGTATTTATGTTGAGTCATTTCTTTCTCTTTTGCTGGTAAACCGGAAGATCATGAAATGATTCTGCAGAGGCAGTAGCATTACGTTCAGTTTCTTTTTTTGTATATATCAGATAAGAGACTTGTAAATGGAAGTATGTCCGCCTCACATCCTTTGTATGGTAATAGCAGTGATGTTTGCCTTTTTGTGACTGGTGCAACATTTATTAATTCATAAACCCACTTCCAAATAACCTAAGGGCTTTTTGACTAAAGGTGACTCTAGTAAGAACAGTGTTAGATTTTGACAGGCTACTTTTGTTTTTACAGACACTTCTTTTCTTCTTTTTAGTGTTTCGAAACTACTAGTATTTTAAGAGTGTTTTGGGGGTAGAGGGGTGCCATGGTCAAAGAAAGTTAATGCACATATTTGGAGTTAGGGTTTCTGAATCTTCAACTAGGAAGGGAAAATAAAAGTTTTGAGGCTCAGCTCAGCTTAAGCCTCTTTATCACCCTCTCCGAACCAACACTTCTGGTTGGTAAAAAGCTCACAGATCTGAGAAATAAAAGCAGCTTAAGAGGTTGACTTTGGTCAACCTTAATAATAATAGAAGAGAAAAAGGGCAGCAATTCCAGAGATTCACCTATTTTCCCATAGACTAAGGGACCCTGTACACCTCCTGTCCCCTCTTTAACTCACTGTCATCTGTTCAGCAGGGCTTCCTATAACCAGTTGGTATCAGTGGAAACAGTCCTTCCGTTAAGCCTAAGAAATGTCTCCTAAAAAATTGTTTCAGAAGTTTTCACAGTATTTGAGCATTTAAGGGAGTGTTTGTCATATCATAGAGAGTGAAAATGGAGAAGGATAAGGACTCCAGAGTGCTGGAATTATATATGCCTGAGAGTTTGCCATACTAGCCAATAGCAAGGTTTTGGTTCTGTTTATTTTTTCCAGCTCTTACTATATTCCACTTTTATCATTGAGAATATTGGGGAATTTATCTCATGATATTACTTATTATATACATTATTATACATTGCATATTTTAAATATATACTGTTAAATTTATTGTTATAATATGTTATCTTTAAAGTATCAATGGCTTTTTCCAGAGCAATAATGAAATTTCACAGTATGAAAATGGAAGAAATCAACAAAATTATTCGTGACCTTTGGCGAAGTACCTATCGTGGACAAGGTAATTAACATGGTGTATCATGAATGCTCTTTCTAAAGCCCTGTATCCAGCTCTTGCCTCATAAGACTGCTCATCATGCCAGTATTACCTCTGGGCCCCTCTCTGAACATCTCTTTCCGATTTTCTAAGAATTCTTATCTTAGAATTCTTAGCATGAAAAAAAATGCAAAGTTTTCTATTCCAAAGCCTGACAGGACTTACAGATTTGGCCATGGTGCACATTATATTTAGTTGATGACGGAATAGGTTCTGTCGAAGTGCAGATAGGGATAAGCCAAAATGTGATAAGAAGAAAACCATCAGGAGGAAACTCTTAATAGGGGAACTAAGAAAAAGTCACCTCTGAGACTGAGGGTTGGGCCAGGAATCTTCATCACCAGAGAAAAAGTTTCCAAACCAGCCAGTGTTTTCCTCTGGTAATGTCAGCCTCACATGTTGCTTGTAACTTACTTTGATAAGGTTTGCAAGTGACAAAAGGCTGCAGAGTGTAGGTTCCCCTAAAATCTTCTTCTTTCTGTGTCAGATATTGAATACATAGAAATTCGATCTGATGCCGATGAAAATGTATCAGCTTCTGATAAAAGGCGGAATTACAACTACCGAGTGGTGATGCTAAAGGGAGACACGCCCTTGGATATGCGAGGACGATGCAGTGCCGGACAAAAGGCAGGTATCTCAAGAGCCTAGGGAACCACCTGTATACAGAGAATTGAAAAAGAGGAATCATTGTCAGTGCAGTAGAAGCACCCAAAGTTGCCCTTGAATGGTAGGAAGCTCCTTACAGCACTCCTTGCTGCCATGTAAAGTGAATCACCTCGGTCACTCTCATTACACTCTCTCAGTTCTAACCAGCATTTCCTGCAACATTATGTAAAGTAGGTTTTTAGAAGAGGGGCCTGAAACAGTCTCACAGGATAGCCTAAATGTAAACCAAGAAGCTGAAGACCATTCATTGTTCCACAGCACTCCTTATGAGAATAAGCTTTCTGGGTTATCAGTTATAGACACACCACTATTTTATGTGACACCAAGAAAGAAAAAATTCAATTGTAATTGTAAGATGCATCCTCATTTCAGAGAAGTCAAAGGGTGGGGGAAGGGTATGTTTTAGAATCAGTGACATACAGTATTAGCAAACCAGATCCTAGATTGAGCCAGATGAGGCATTACAATAAGTGAGAGTCTAACTGAGAAGGTAGCCTCATCATAGGACTGAGTCCTCACCACCACTCCCAGCCTAGCCTTTGGGCCTGAGGACCATCTAAAAGAAGGGTCTGCCAGGGTCAAAGGCTTTGATACCCACAGGTGCCTCTGTCCCCACCACCACATACACAGGGACTCAGTCCTGGGCCAGACCATCTAGCTCTACAGGAAGCTCTGGGAGGATAGCCTGGGTTGGATATGTAGAGCACAGAGGAATAAAGTTTCAAAGAGTTGGGAAAGTGGGACCTGCATCCTTAGGGTACAAGGCTGGGTTCTTTCACTGTGCACTGGTTTGTAAAAAGATGTTAAAGGTTTTTGAGCTTCCTCCTTTCAGATTAGAAGCAGAACATTATACTTGATAACATCTCTGGACCCCTGATTTTCTTAACAAAATTTTATAGTTCCAGAAACGGATGCTCACATTATCAGAGTTACTTTCATAAAAGGTTTGCAATTTTTGCTTAAAGACACTCTATGCATGTATGCATTTTGTCATCAACCCGGACAGCTGATACCAACTTATAAGGCATCTGCAGATCATTATCTTAATCATAGTCTGCAAAAATGACAAATCTGTGATCTACAGGCAGTATCCCCTACTTGCATTGATGATTTTTTGTGGTAATTATGAATGAGAAAATGGTTTGAAACATGTCCGTTTGGATTAAAAATACTTTCTGAACAAAAGCAGATTTCCTATAGCTACTCCAAATTATAAAAATTAATTAGCAGTAATTGCTTCCCTGGTGTTGGGTGACAGAATAGAGAAACGGTTTGGTAGAGGTGGGCCAGGAGCTCCAGTCATATCCCACTCTGAGTGGGTGGTGGTGCAGGTGGCAGCAGAAGTGCCCATCCCCAAAGGGCCAGCGTCAGAGCAAAGCTATAAAGTGCTCTAAAATCACTAACTCACTCACTGATGCTCCTTCACTCACAAATGGGGGTGGGTGGTGGAGGGGGCATTACATCTCACACAGAAAGTAGTGTATACTTCCTAAACTAGTTCTTCACTCTTAATTCTTTGTCCCTTGTACCCTCAGATGGCTTCAGCAGTGGCCTAGTTTAGTATTAGGCTTCTGTTAACCACAAAAGTGCCTCATAGTTTGGGTTGCTTGGATTTCCTACAGTCAAGCTTAAATAAAACCATACTTCTGTACTCTTGGTACTTTTTCCCCTCCCTTCCTTTCCCTCTCCCCCTCAGAATCATACACATAAACATTTAAGTGTGGGTTAGAGCAGTGGTGCCTCTTTGGGAGCCATAGATCTCACAGAACATAGAGATTTAAAGATGTCTCTGAGAGAAAAGGTGTCTGTGAGGCTCTGGAAAATGTATTATGTCTGTCTAAGTTTTCTAACAAATCTCATTATCAGGAAAATAGCCAGGTCATGAATTTTTAAGGTTGTTAATCTTATAGCATTATTAAAATTACTAGTTACAGATAAATGTTAATGCATTTCTGATTCAAGTCTGTAATTTGAAGTTTCGTTGTAGCTGATGTGAGGTGTTTGTGCAGGGTCAGCACTGCTTTTAGCAATTGTATTTCATTGCAAATGACAGGATGAGATAATGCAAATGATAGTTCACCTTCTGGAACGGCATGAGCGTTTGGTCACAGTGCCAGGCTCTCCCAAACAAAAGAGCAGTGATTTACCTAAGGTCAGTGATCCTGTGACATTGCCCCACCTTTCCCTTCTAAAGACATTATGCCAGGTCTGCCTGCTTTTCTAAGGTGAATGAGAAAAATGTGCAGTGCAGCTAAGCTCCGGTGCTTTTGTTCCAGGTATTAGCCTCACTCATCATTCGCCTAGCCCTGGCTGAAACATTCTGCTTAAACTGTGGCATCCTTGCTTTGGATGAGCCAACGACAAATCTTGACCGAGAAAACATTGAATCTCTTGCACATGCTCTGGTTGAGTAAGTATCTCAAATTTGGGGCCAAGTTATGATAGTTTTTAAAGTAAGGTTAAGAGAATTCTATGATGAAAATCCTCTGCAGATGTGTCTTCCTTGAGGAAACTGGTTTTGCCAGACCTTAGGCTTTACCTGGATCGTAATTCTTCAGATGCTTAAGAAAAGAACTACATGGTGAACAGCCACCCCAGACACATCCTCCATCTCCCCAAGAGTGTTCATAGGGAAACCCATGGTGAGGGTCTCCTGGCTTGGTTTGGTTTTCCTGTAAACCCACCAGAGGGGCCCACATGTCCTGTACAGGAGTTAGCATTCCCTGCTAAAGCCTTTCTAGGTGGTAACGGTAGTGACAGTGGGTTTTAGACTATTTCCCCAGCTTCTCACGTGTGTCAGCATCTATGAGGAATGACAGTGCTTACTCAAAAAGTGTATTAGTGGTGAAGTAGAAGCCAGGGGGTAGAACTGCATACACTTTTTACCATAGTTCACCTGTGGTGGGTGCACGCTCTAGGGATAGGCAGCCCTTGCTTATGGGCTGTGCTGGCAGAGGAAAGGCACTTTCTGTGAGGTAGAGAAGCTATTTTGGGTACTTCTTGATCCAGACAGACTCCTTCTAGCAAAGAAAACATTTCGATAGCAGGGATGGAACCAGAAGGAGACTTGAGCAGCCACAGAGCCACCTTTCTCCAGCCATCTCTCAGTAGTCCCGTGTGACCAACAAGTAAGGGCTGGTGCTTTTGAAACCTAAGTGCATCCAGCTCCAGGCAAGGGATAAATAAGTGGTTAGGTAAAAGAAAAAGCCTTTCAAGTCTCAGACACGTAACTAATTACCGCAGCACACAGATAACGAGCAAAAATGTTCTCAGTGCACCCACTCAGGCCCCGTGTGTCATACCAGTGATGCATCCAGTGACTGGTGGCGGCAGAATTCTAAGTAGGCCCAGCTCCTAAGAAGGCAGTGGGGCTCACAGTGTTATTCCCCTTGCCTGTAGTCTTTGTCTTTTTTTTTTTTAATGTAATTTTCTTCCAGGGAAAACTAGTATCAGGTCAAGAGAACCCCAGGCGAAGGAATAATCAGACCCCGAAAGTTGAGCCGCACAGGTACTAAGGAAAACTCAATTAAACATTTCCACCTGCTTTAAGAATAAACTAGATCATGTATTCTCACCAGTCTCTAAGCCAGACCTGAGTGAAGAGTCATGCATCCCCACTGTCTGGAGAGGAGATGGGACTGCTACCTGGCTGGGCTGAAGGCCTGGATCCACATCCCCCTTCCCCCCGCCACTTCCTGCAGGGCTGTCAGAGGCCCTCCCTGATACTCACACAGCACAGGAAAAACCTGGTCATCACACACAGCATATATTTATGTGTCTGACAAGGTTCTCAGTGCTTTTTTCAAATAAAAGGAAGGGTTATGTATGTTCTTTAGTAATAAAATGTTATAAATATATTGTTTCAGGATAATAAAAAGTCGCTCACAGCAGCGTAACTTCCAGCTTCTGGTGATCACTCATGATGAAGATTTTGTGGAGCTCTTAGGGCGTTCTGAATATGTGGAGAAATTCTACAGGATCAAGAAGAACATTGATCAGTGCTCAGAGATCGTGAAATGCAGTATTAGTTCCCTAGGATCTAATGTTCATTAAAAACATTCAAGATTTATATGCCTTAGAAACATGGGTCCTCAGCCAACTGCTTATTTCTGGTATTGAGTCAATATGAAAATACGTTCTTTCAAATGAGCCTTGTGTCTAGGGTTTTTAATGTCTGAGAGGTTCGAAAATCATTAAAATTGTTTCACATGGAATTTGGACTATTCCCTGAACTTCATTCCCCCTCCAGGCACCCTCTGACAGGCCTGTGGGGCTCAACAGCAGCACAGTTGAACTCAGCTTCCCTGCTTCCCTTCCTAGCACTGATGAAGGAGTCTATGGGACCTGAAGCTTCTTACTCGCCTTTCACTTCTCAAAGCATTAGTGAGAAGCAGTTCTCTGCCTGGATACTTTATGGCTTGGGCATTTAAAAAGTCAGTGTTAAGTGTTACCTGTAAATTTATTTCTTTGGATACGGTTTAAAAAACTGTGTTATCAGTATTAATATCTGAAGATGACAGAAATGACTGAATATTAATATTTGGCTCTGCTCCTAACTTTATAAATCTGGGTAAGTGACCTCTCCCTCTCAGGGCCTCAGTTTCCCCAACTAAAATTTGAAGTAGTCGAATGGGGGCTTCAGGGTTTGAAAAGGACCTTAATTATCTAACTCAATACCCACTGTCTTCCCTCCCCACATATCCCTACTAGGTAGTCATCCAAACCTGGGCTCTTTCTAGAGCGAGGAAGTTCCCCACTGTGCACATCCACGTTTGGAAAGCTCTGCCCAAGAGCAAGGCCTCTCTTCACTTGGGGCCTGACCTGCATTCATGAAGGAGTCTGTAACGTTCCCATATGTCTATGCTATTTATCAGTTTGTCCTTACCATGAATCCCGATTGCTCTCCAAGTATGCAACTCTGGTGTGGAAGGAAAGCAGAGCTCGCTCAAAGTCAAAACTGGCTCCCCGTGGGGTCCAAGCAGACCTGGAAAAGCAGGCCTCATTTTCATTCCAGATGTTGTTTCTAATAAGAGCCTAATCATACCCTTTCCCTGGAATTGCCAGCTGACAACTTGAAGCCTTTCACAAGCATTCCACACAGAATGCTACCAAGTGATGCACTTTCGAATTAGACTTTTAGAGTCAGTCTGTCAGTCATGTGGCACAATCACTAGGAGCCAAGAACCACTTGGCAACCACTAGAAGCTGAAAAAGGCAAAGAAACAGACTCGTCCCTCAGAGCCTCCAAAAGGAACCAGCCCTGCTGACACCTTGACTTTTAGCCTAGTATACTGATTTTCAGACTTTTAGCCTTCAGAATTACATAAGAGAATAATACTTGTTTTAAGCTGCTGAGTTTGTGCTTATTTGTTACAGCAGCAATAGAAAACTAATACACTATCCACTGTATATATAATCAATTTCTGTGTATGTAATGTACGAGTTACTACTATCCTTGAGACAATTGAAAAAAGGTTACTTATCATTTTTTATGTTCTGTGGTTCACAGAAAGAATGCTGGTTGAGAAAGTCTGATCCAGACCCTTATCCAGTCCATGGATGAAAGGGCCAAGCAGCAGAGCCACCACTCCAGCCACCTGCTTCTTGTCCACTGACTATGTTCAGTCATCCTAATTAGCTTTGAAAAACTAAAATCACCATTATTAGCCAAACTAGCATGATATCAACAAAGGTACCATGAGAAAAAAACAGCAGACCAATCTCACTCAGAGGACACATCCAGGAATTCATAAATTAAGAACAAATCAATTCCACTCATCTATTAAACATACATAATAACCAAGGTGTCTTTATCCCAAGAATGCAAGAATATTTCAGAAGAGAACTGTTTACAAATCATCACCATAATAAAGCCAAAGGGGAAAAATTCTGATAGACACCTAACACTGACCATTATTTGATAAAATTCAACATCTCCTAGCTTTAGTAAACTCACACTTTTGCAAAGAATAAAAATATTTTTAGTGTTATTTGTCATGAATTAAAAATTAACAGTCATCTTAATAGCAAAAGATGAAATATTTTCCATTAAATAAAAAAAACAGGTAGCTTCTATCAACATACTTTTGAAAGCTCTAGCCATTGCAACAAGAAATGACAAGGCAATACAAGATAAATATAGGCAAATGAAACAAAGTTATTTACAAATTAAAACAGACTTCCCAATTTCAAGTCTGGTTTCCCCTGACGATGTGACTTCCCTCACAGCCCTTTTGAGAGTGGCTTTCTCTCCCATTTCCCTTGTATCAGTGGGCTTGGAGGTGGTGTTAGTGCCGTTTTTAAGCTTTTCATTGCTGCTTCTACATCATCCTCCATTAACCCCACACATACGCTTGAGATGAATAGGCATCACAGTATGGAGGTAAAGAATATGAGCCAGACTCACAGACTTAAATTCTAGCACCACCATTTACTAGCTTTGGGACCTTGGGCAAGTCATTTATCCTCTTGCTCCTGTTTCCCTATCTGTAAAAGCATCTAAAACGGCGCCTATCTTGTAGCATTCTTATGAGGATTAAATGACTTTTTTTTTTACATCTTTATTGGAGTATAATCGCTTTACATTGTTGTATTAGTTGCTGCTGTATAACAAAGTGAATCAGCTATACATATACATATATCCCCTCCCTCTTGCGGCTCCCTCCCACCCTCCCTATAACACCCCTCTAGGTGGTCACAAAGCACGGAGATGATCTCCCTGTGCTATGCGGCTGCTTCCCACTAGCTAGCTATTTTACGTTTGGTAGTGTATATATGTCAGTGCCACTCTCTCACTTCGTCTCAGCTTACCCTTACCCCTCCCCATGTCCTCAGGTCCATTCTCTACGTCTGTGTCTTTATTCTTGTCCTGTCCCTAGGTTCCTCAGAACCATTTCTGGGTTTTTTTTAGATTCCATATGTATGTGTTAGCATACGGTATTTTCCTCTTTCTGACTTACTTCACTCTGTATGACAGACTCTAGGTCCACCCACCTCACTACAAATAACTCAATTTCGTTTCTTTTTATGGCTGAGTAATAGTCCATTGTATATATGTGCCACATCTTCTTTATCCATTCATCTGTTGATGGACACTTAGGTTGCTTCCATGTCCTGGCCATTGTGAATAGTGCTGCAATGAACATTGTGGTACATGACTCTTTTTGAATTATGGTTTTCTAGGTTATATGCCCAGGAGTGGGATTGCTGGGTCATATGGTAGTTCTATTTTTAGTTTTTTAAGGAACCTCCATACTGTTCTCCATAGTGGCTGTATCAATTGACATTCCCACCAACAGTGCAAGAGGGTTCCCTTTTTCCACACCCTCTCCAGCATTTATTGTTTGTAGATTTTTTGATGATGGCCATTCTGACTGGTGTGAGGTGATACCTCACTGTAGTTTTGATTTGCATTTCTCTAATGATTCGTGATGTTGAGCATCCTTTCATGTGTTTGTTGGCAATCTGTATATCTTCTTTGGAGAAATGTCTGTTTAGATCTTCTGCCCATTTTTGGATTGGGTTTTTTTTTGATACTGAGCTGCATGAGCTGCTTGTAAATTTTAGAGATTAATCCTTTGTCAGTTGCTTCGTTTGCAAACCTTTTCTCCCATTCTGAGGGTTGTCTTTTCATCTGGTTTATGGTTTCCTTTGCTGTGCAAAAGCTTTGAAATTTCATTAGGTCCCATTTGTTTATTTTTGTTTTTATTTCCATTTCTCTAGGAGGTGGGTCACAAAATGGATCTTGCTGTGATTTATGTCATAGACTGTTCTGCCTATGTTTTCCTCTAAGAGTTTTATAGTGTCTGGCCTTACATTTAGGTCTTTATTCCATTTTGAGTTTATTAAGTGACTTTTAAAACTGCCTGGCACATAAATGTGTTATGTGTGTATTCAAGAAAAGCCTCATATCATCAGTTTACTCTTTCTTGTTGCAGTTATCTTTAGCCCCCAGCCTGGTCACTCCTGCTTATTCATTGACAATTTTAGCTCCCAGTTGAGAATTATTCTCCTAATACCAATTTCATAATCATCGGTGATTTCAGAATCCAAATGATGATCTAATACAACCCCCCTGGCCTCTCAGATCCTTGCGCTTTCTTCCAGTGAGGAGACGCTCCATAGTCTTACTCCAGAGTCCAGTTCTTTAACAACAATAACTGCAACCCTCCACATCTCCGTTTTAAGTATCTCACTCCAACAACCTCTCGTATCTTTACAGTTCACTCCTGGGGTCTCCAGCTCCAGCAATTCTTTGAGCCCTCCAGGATGTCAATCCATTGATTCTACCACTTTTTCAGTTCTTCACTTCCCTCATGCCTGTACTTCTCTCCTTTTACAGCTTAAATTCCATGGTCCATCCTTATATCACTGTCTTGCATAGACCCTCAACTGTCTTGTCCCTCTTCTGTCCTCAAACTTTTCTCACAGTCTCCAACTCTGGCTAAATAGGACTCTGCCTTCTCCCTGCACAGGCAGTTTCCTTTGCTGGTTCCATATTTCCCTGACCTTTTGTTGTTGCCCTGCTTTAGTGCCCAGTCTGCGTCTGTACTGTTTTCTTCTCACACTCACTTACTTGGTGACCTCATCCAGTCTCACAACTTTAAGTTATCTTGGGACTCCCCTGGTGGCACAGTGGTGAAGGATCCACCTGCTAATGCAGGGGACACGGGTTCGAGCCCTGGTCCAGGAATATCCCACATGCCAGGGAGCAACTAAGCCCATGTGTCACAACTACTGAGCCTGTGCTCTAGAGCCCAGAAGCCACAACTACTGAAGCCCACGCACCTAGAGCCTGTGCTCCACAACAAGAGAAGCCAGTGCAATGAGAAGCCCGTGCACTGCAACGAAGAGTAGCCCCTGCTCGCCACAACTAGAGAAAGCCTGCGTGCAGCAACGAAGACCCAACGCAGCCAAAAAATATAAATAAATAAATCTATTAAAAAAAAAATGAATACAAAAAAATTATTACCTTAGTTTGAGTTCTCCCAGAAGCAAAACCTGAAACAGTGATTCAAGCAAAAGTAAACAGTAGGATATGGGGAATTAGAATGAAGAGAAAGCAGCCAATGAATAGTGTTCTTAAGCCAGCTACTGTAGTAGGCAATTCGGAGTTTAATCCCACAGGGAACGTGAGAAATTTGGCAAAACGTATGCCTCAAAATTATCCCACCCGAGAAGAGAGCTGGGGTATTTATCAATATATACCAAGTCCCAAGAGTTACTAACTGAGGGCTATTCCAGGGCATGTTAGCTACTGGCTTTCTGTGTGCATCTTCCACAGAGCTGCCTTCCACAGTTTTTAAAAAAAGAAAAGAAAAGGGGAAGAAAAAGCCTTTTGACAGAGGTACAGATAACAGCAGCAGCTAGAAGTGGGCTGGAGCACACTGGAAGTTCTTGGGACAGAGGGAGGGCACTGACAGCTCCTTTAACAGTCTTGTAGGTGCTTACTCCTCAAATGTGTCTCCAGTCCAAACTCATTTAAACTCATATTCAGCTGCCTTACTGGATATCTAGTTGCACTTGAATATCTAATAGACATCTGAAACTTAAAATGACCCAGAAACTTTTGCCCAAAACCTGCACCTCCCATAGCTTTGGAAGAATGATAACTCCATTCTTCCAATTGCTCATGAAAAAGTCTTGACATCTCCTTCATTTTTCTGTTTATCTCATATCCCACATTCAAGCCATCAGCTTAATACTATGGATTTAACTTTAATATTATATCCAGAATCTGACCATGCCTCACCATCTAAACCACCACTGCTTTGGTCCAAGCCATCATCATCTCTAACGTAAATAATCTGAGTAACCACCTAACTGCTCTCACTAATTTGGTCCTGCCCCTCACAATTTGTTCTCAACCCAGCAGTCAGTCATCTTTTTAAAAGTAAATCAAATGTGTTTCTCACAGGGGTTTGGGTTAGTAGTTCTGAAACCACTTTACATAGTAAAATCAAATCCATACATATATTGTAGATAATAACTGAGTTTCTCACTGTTAGAGAAAGATGTTTGCATATCAAGAAAGGGGAAAGGCTATAAAAAGAACCCTGTAGTGTTGGACTGAATCCAAATATCAGTGTAAATTTATGGTTTTAGTATGTAAAGGTGTTCTACTTCCTTTACGGATATAAGGGAAGGGAAAAAGTGGGAAGAAGATAGGGAATAAGGGAAGAGTAAGGTCCACCAAAAATCTCCATAAAACCAATGAAAACAATGGCAAAAACTGTCAAACTTTTGCAGAACTTAGGAAATTAACTAAAGGCTTGCAACAAGCCAAGGATTGCTTGTTCAAGAAAAACAGCTGAATCTCGGGGAGAAAAGCCAATTGCATTTTAACCTCCCCTAAACCCATTCCCCTCGCCCTGTCTTTGTTGTAGCTTTGAAGACCAAAAGCACCAGAACTACAGTACCTGTGAAAGCAGCAACCACC
This sequence comes from Monodon monoceros, assembly GCF_005190385.1. Classification (NCBI taxonomy): domain Eukaryota; kingdom Metazoa; phylum Chordata; class Mammalia; order Artiodactyla; family Monodontidae; genus Monodon; species Monodon monoceros. The sequence goes on from NW_021703768.1 coordinate 110,320,723, forward strand.
GGAGAGAGCAGAATGGATGTGGAGTTCCCCAAAATCTTCAGCGCCACAGAATTGCCACTGTTTGACCTGTCTGGCAGCTCCCTGAAAATCTCCATCCTCATGGCTGGTCTTTATTCAACCTGACTCCAGCTCACTGTGCAAACAGCCCTACCTGTTGTAGGCAATCAGTGATGATTAGTTAATATTGCAGCTGCCCAAGGCAGCATTACTAACCGAGGCCAACAAGAGAGTAACCAAGAAACTTAAAGAGAAACATAAGGGAAGTAGATGTCCATGGCAGCTTTGACAAGCTTGAACATGTTCCTAGGAGTCCAGAAGTTTGTGTGTATGTCAGAGCTTTGTGCATACTCAGGGAAGACCTGAGAAGGCCCTAAGCACTGACCTCTGGCTGACCTTGAAACTACTTATGCAAGAAGTGAAGGCAAAGGCCCACTTGCTTTCTGCAGCATTAACATGACTGAACAAACTGTCTCTCACACAGACAAAGCTCTTCAACAAAAGCTTGGAAATTTATTAGTTCAAGGCATTAAAAGAAATCTCTGTCCAATCATCAACATACCACTAAGCTGAGACTTCAGTGACCACATATGAGAAGAATACAGCTTTACAAAATTGGTCCAGGAAAGTCACTAAACAAAGCAACAATTACAAACCCTGGGGAGAGGGTAATCTGATTTTCAGAGTTAACACATATTACCTTTTTTTTTTTTGGCGGTACGCAGGCTTCTCACTGTTGTGGCCTCTCCCGTTGCGGAGCACAGGCTCCGGACGCGCAGGCTCAGCGGCCATGGCTCACGGACCCAGCCGCTCTGCGGCATGTGGGGTCTTCCCGGACCGGGGCACGAACCCACGTCCCCTACATCGGCAGGTGGACTCTCAACCACTGCGCCACCAGGGAAGCCCAACACATATTACTTTAAATGTCCAATTTCCAACAAGAAATTATAAGGCATGCAAAGAAACAGGAATATATGGCCCATAAACAGAAAAAAAAAAAAAAAGCAGTCAACAGAAACTGTCCCTGAGGAAGCCCAGATAAAGACTTTAAATCAGCTTTTATAAATATGTTCAAGGAACTAAAGAAAATCATGTGTAAAGAATTAAAGTATGAGAATGACATCTCACCAAATGGAGACTACCATTAAGGAAGTAGAAATTATTTTTAAAAGAACCAAATAGAAATACAGAGTTCAAAAATACAATAACTGAAATAAAAATTCACTAGAGGAGCTAAACGGCAGATTTAAAATGACAGAAGAATCAGTGAACTTGAAAACCGCTCAATTAAGATTATCCAGTCTGAGGAACAGAAAGAAAAAGAATGAAGAAAAATGAACAGAAAGTCAGAGACCTGAGACACTGTCAAGCATACTAACATACCAAGCCCACCAAGCTTAACAGGAATCCCAGAAGGAGCAAAGAGAAAGGGACAGAAAGAACATTTGAAGAACTAGTGGCCAAAAAGTTCTGAAATTTTATGATAAATGTTAATTGTCATATCCAAGAAACTGAACAAACTGAAAAACCCAAATGAACCTTTCGGCCTACCCAATAGAATAAACTCAAAGACCCAATAGCTAACGTCATACTCATCAGTGAAAAGCTGAAAGCTTTCCCCCTAAGATCAGGCACAAAACAAGGGTGACCATTCTTGCCACTTTTATTCAACATAGTATTGGAAGTCCAAATAGGAAAAAGTAAAACTGTCATTATTTGCAGATAACACGATATTATAATAATAGAACACCCTAAACACCATTAAAAAAAAACCTGTTAGAACTAATAAATCAGTAAAGTTGCAGAATACAAAAGCAATATATAAAAATCTGTTCCATTTTTATATACTAATAATGAACTATCAGAAAGAGGAATTAAGAAAACAATCCAATTTACAATTGCAATAAGAAAGCATAAAATACCTAGGAATAAATTTAACCAAGGAGATGAAAGACCTTTAATCTGAAAACTACAAGACATTGATGAAAGAAAATTGAAGATGACACAAGTAAATGGAACAATATTCCATGTTCATGGATTGGAAGAATTAATATTGTTAAAATACTTCCCAGGGCTTCCCCGGTGGCGCAGTGGTTAAGAATCCACCTGCCAATGCAGGGGACACGGGTTCGAGCCCTGGTCCAGGAGGATCCCACATGCTGTGGAGGAACTAAGCCCGTGTGCCACAACTATTGAGCCTGCACTTTGGAGCCTGCGAACCACAACTACTGAAGCCTGCGCACCTAGAGAAAGCCCACGCGCAGCAATGAAGACCCAACACAGCCAAAAATAAATAAATAAATAATAATAATAATAATAATGCTTCCCAAAGCAACCTACAGATTCAATGCAATCCCTATCAAAATTCCAATGGCATTTTTCATAGCAATAGAACTAACAATCCTAAAATTTGTATGGAACCACAAAGCATCATGGAAGCATCATGGTCCCTAATCTCAAACTGTATTACAAAGCTATAGTAATCAAAACAGCAGTATGGTATTGACAAGAAAACAGACACATCATGGGACTTCCCTGGTGGTCCAGTGGTTAAGACTCTGCACTTCCAATACAGGGGATGTGGGTTTGATCCCTGGTCGGGAGCTAGGCTCTCACATGCCATGTGGTGTGCCCCCCCCCCAAAAAAAAGCCAAAAAACAAACAAAAAAACAGATACATTAATCAATGGAACAGAATAGAGAGCCAAGAAATAAACCCACACATATATGGTCAATTTTATGACAAAGGAGCCAAGAATATACAATGGGGAAAGGACAGTCTCTTCAATAAATGGTGTTGGGAAAACTGTACAGCCATATTCAGAAAAATGAAACTGGACCACTATCTTACATCATACACAAAAATTAACTCAAAATGGATGAAAGACTTGAACATAAGACCTGAAGCCAAAAAAGTCCTAGAAGAAAACATAGGTGGTTAATTCCTTGACATCAGTCTTGGCAACAAGTTTTTGGATTTGACACCAAAAATGAAGGCAACTAAAGCAAAACTCAACAAGTGGGGCCACATCAAAAAAGCTTCTGCACAGCAAAGGAAACCATTAACACAAAGAAAAGGAAACCTACCAAATGGGAGAAAATATTTGCAAATCATATATCTGATCAGGAGTTAATATCCAAAACATATAAAGAACTCATACAACTCAATAGCAAAAAAACAACAATCTGATTTTAAAAATGGACAGGTAATCTGAAAAGACATTGTTCCAAAGAAGACATTCAGATGGCCAACAGGTACATGAAAAAGTGCCCAGCATCACTAGTCATCAGGGACATGCAAATCAAAACCACAATGAAATATCACTTCATACCTGTTAGAATGAGTGTTATCAAAAAGACAAGAAATAACAAGTGTTGGCAAGGATATAGAGAAAAGGGAACCCTTGTGTACTGTTGGTGGGAATGTAAATTGGTACAGCCACTATGGAAAACAGTATGGAGGTTCCTTTAAAAATTAAAAAAAGGATTACCATATGATCCAGCAATTCCACTCCTGGGTATTCATGGGGAGAAAACAAAAACACTAACTTGAAAAGATATATGTACCCCACTGTTCACCGCAGCATCACTTATAATAGCCAGGACAGGGAAACCACCTAAATCTTCATCAACAGATAGGTGAATGAAGAAAATGGGGGGGGTCGCTGTGCGCACACGTGTATAATTCAGCTATAAAGGAAGGAAATCTTGCCACTGCAATGACATGGATGGACCTTGAGGGCATTATGCTAAGTGAAATAAACAGAGAAAGACAAATACTGTATGATCTCACTTACATGTGGAACCTAAAATACAAACAAAAAAACAGCTCATAGATGAAGAGAACTGATTTCAGGTTGGTAGAGGTGGAGGATGGGGTGTGTGTGTGTGTGTGTGTGTGTGTGTGTGTGTGTGTGAAATGGGTGAAGGAGATCCTAAGATTAAAAATTCCAGTTGTAAAAAACTACAATGAGATATCATCTCACACAAGTCAGAATGGACATCATCGAAAAATCTAGAAACAATAAATGTTGGAGAGGGTGTGGAGAAAAGGGAACCCTCTTACACTGTTGGTGGGAATGTAAATTGATACAGCCACTGTGGAGAACAGTACGGAGGTTCCTTAAAAAACTACAAATAGAACTACCATATGACCCAGCAATCCCACTACTAGGCATATACCCTGAGAAAACCATAATTCAAAAAGAATCAAGTACCAAAATGTTCATTGCAGCTCTATTTACAATAGCCCGGAGATGGAAACAACCTAAGTGTCCATCATCGGATGAATGGATAAAGAAGATGTGGCACATATATACAATGGAATATTACTCAGCCATAAAAAGAAACGAAATTGAGCTATTTGTAATGAAGTGGATAGACCTAGAGTCTGTCATACAGAGTGAAGTAAGTCAGAAAGAGAGAGACAAATACCGTATGCTAACACATATATATGGAATTTAAGAAAAAAAAATGTCATGAAGAACCTAGGGGTGAAACAGGAATAAGGACACAGACTTACTAGAGAATGGACTTGAGGATATGGGGAGGGGGAAGGGTAAACTGTGACAAAGCGAAAGAGAGGCATGGACATATATACACTACCAAACGTAAGGTAGATAGCTAGTGGGAAGCAGCTGCATAGCACAGGGAGATCAGCTCGGTGCTTTGTGACCACCTGGAGGGGTGGGATAGGGAGCGTGGGAGGGAGGGAGACGCAAGCGGGAAGAGATATGGGAACATATGTATATATATAACTGATTCATTTTGTTGTGAAGCTGAAACTAACATACCATTGTAAAGCAATTATACTCCAATAAAGATGTTAAAATGAAAAAAAAATTCCAGTTGTAAAATAAGTCATGAGGATATAAGGTACAGCATAGCCACTATACTTGCATATTTGAACGTTGTTAAGAGACTAGATCTTAAAAAGTTCTCATCACAAGAAAAAAAATTGTAACTACGTATGGTGATGTAACTAGACTTATTGTGGTGATCATTTTGCAATATATACAATTTTTGAATTATGTTTTATACCTGAAACTAATAATAATGTTATACGCCAGTTATACCTCAAAAAAAAAAAAAAACCCTCAAGAGATTGGCACTTAGATGCATCCTAGCCAAACTGTCAAAAAACAAAAGAATCTTGGAAGGAGCAAGACAAAGCAGTGAAAAAGCCTCAATAAAATTAACAGTTGACTTCTATTTAGAAACAGTGGGAACCAGAAGTCATACTGGGATGACATACTAAAAGGGCTGACTGTAACCAAGAATTCTATATCCAGTAAAACTATCCTTCAAAAACAAGAGAAAATAAGATATTTTCAGATAAATAAAAACTAAGATAATTTGTCTCCATCAGACTTGCCCTACAATGCTAAAAGAATCCTTTAGGCTGAAATGAAATAAAACTAGACTTAAATCCACATGAAAAACAGCTCCAGTAAAGGTAAATACACAGGTAATATAAAGGTATAAATGTATTTTGGTTTATAATTCAGTTTTCCTATCTGATTTAAAAGATAACTGCATTAAGAATTAATTTAAACACTGTTGATGGGCTTATAATGAATAAAGATATAATTTATATGACAATAATAGTACGGGGGAGGGGGGGAGACTGGGCTATACAGAAGCTTTTGAAATAGAAATTAAGTTGATATTCATCTAAGCTAAAATGCTAACTTGTAATCTCCAGGGCAACCACAAAGGAAATAATTCAAAAAACCTATAGTAGAAGAAACAAAGAAACTTAAATGGTATACTCAAAATTATCTACCTAACACAAAAGAAAGGAGTGAAGGAAGACTAAGAAAAACAATAAAGGCATGAGACAGACAGAAAACAAATAGCAATTTAAAAAGATAGCAAAATGGCAGACATAAATCCTATATTATCAGTCATTACGCTAAATGTAAATGGACTAAAGATGCCAATCAGAAAGCAAAGGTTAGGAGAATGAGTTTTTCCAAAAAAACGTCCAACTGTATGTTGTCTATAAAAGACATGCTTTAGATACAAAGACACAAATAGGTGGAAAATAAAAGGACAGAAAAAGAAATTCCACACAAACAGTACTCAAAAGTGCTGGAGTGGCTGTACTATATCAGGCAAAATAGATTTTAAGACAAAAACTGTTACTAAAGACAGAGAAGGGCATTCTATAATGATGAAAAGTCAATCCATCAGGAAGATATAACAATTATAAACATATATGCACCTAACAATAGATATCTGAATGCAAAATATATGAAGAAAAACTGACAGAATTAAAGGAAGAAGTAGACCATTTCAACAGTAATAGTTGGAGACTTCATCACCCCACTTTCAATAATGGACAGAATACATAGAAGATCAACAAGGAAGTAGAAGACTTGAACAAAACTATAAACCAACTAAACCTAACAGACACCTGTAGTACACTTCATGTACAAAAGCAAGATACACATTCTTCTCAATTGACATGGAACATTCCCCAGAACAGACCATATGTTATGCCATAAAACAAGTCTCAAAAAATTTGAAAAGATTGGAATTGTAAAAAATATGTTCTCCTACCACAATGGAGTGAGATTAGAAATCAATAACATAAAGCATTTGGGAAAGTCACAAATATGTGGAAATTAAAAGATACACTATTAAATAACTAATAGGTCAAAGAAGAAATTGCAAGGGAAAAGACAAAAGATTTTGAGATAAATGAAAATGAAAACACAACACCCAAAACTTATGGGATGCAGTGAAAACAGTGCTTGGAGGGAGGTTTACAGCTGTAAATGCCTCCATTTAAAAAAGAAAACTGATCTCAAATCAATAACCTAACCTTCCTACTACAGAATGAATGTTTGTATCCCCCCAAATTCATATTTGAAACTTAATCACCAATATGATGGTATTTGGAGGTGGTGCCTTTGGAAGATTATTAGGTCATTAGGGTGGAGCCCTAGTGAATGGGATTAGCGCCCTTATAAAAAAGACCCCAGAGTGCTTCCCTTGCCCCTTCTACCGTGTGAGGATACAGCAAAAGGATGGCCATCTCTGAACCAGAAAGCTGGCCCTCACCATACACCAAATCTGCCAGTGTCTTGATCTTGGACTTCCCAGCCTCCAGAACTTTGAGAAATAAGTTCTTCTTGTTTAAGTCACCCTTTAGTATTAAAAATACCAGTCTATGGTATATTTTTTAACAGCAGCCCGAATCAGTTAAGACAGAAATAAGTACCAAGAGTAATATGTGCTATAACAACCCAGAGAATATAAAAATGGCCAATAAGCACATAAAAAGATGTCCAACATCAGTAATCTTTAGGGAAATGCTAAGCAAAGCCATGATTAGGTATCACTTCACATATGTTAGGATGGCTATCAAAAAAATAGAAAATGTGTTGATGAAGATGTGGAGAAACTGAAACACTTGGGCCACTGTTTGTGGAAATGTAAAATGGTGTAGCCACTATGACAGTTCCCCAAAAATTAAAAATAGAATTACCATATGATCCAGCAATTCCATTTCAGGGTCCATATCCAAAAGAACTGAAGTCATGAGGTCATACTGATATAAACAAGTACTTAATTAGATAAATGAAAGAGGGATAAGGAACAGCTCTTCTTTATAGTAGAATTACAAATGACAAATGTAGAAGAGGCAAATAGAAAAATCACCATTAGGCAAATGCCACAGTAAAAATTATTTCAGACAAGATCCACTGATGGGTGCTAATATTAGTGGGCACAAATTTGAAAAGAAACAGAATTTATATAGTCTCAAACTATCAATATATTTATTAACTAAAAAGAGAAAGTAACTTTATAGTGGAGAAACTTCGTAGAAACCAGTTTAACCAAGTGACAAAGGTCAACATCACCAAAATAAGATATACTGGCATCATGAATCCTGTGATATGCACTGAGGACACAATTTCATTTCTGTGATATTCTTGCCAAAAAATTTTTAACTTCATTTCAGTTATGAGAAAACATCAAGATTGGAATTGAGGAACATTTGACAGCATAACTGATCAATACTGAAAAGTGTCATAGGTTATGAAGGACAAGAAAAACTAAAGAACTGTTACAGACTGCAGAAGACTATGGAGAACTCATAACTAAATGCAATGTGGATTCCTGAGTTAGATCTTGGAACAGGAAAAGGACATTAGTGGAAACACTGTTGAAATCAGAATAAGATCTGGGGACTCTAAAGAGTCCACCTTCCAATGCAGGGGATGTGGGTTTGATCCCTGGTCAGGGAACTAAGATCCCACATGCTGCAGGGCAACTAAGCCCACGTGCCACAACTACTGAGCCCATGTGCCTCAACCAGAGAGGCCACACAGTCTGGAGCCCACATGCCACAACTAGAGAGAGAAAACCTGCAAGCCACAACTAGAGAGAAGCCCACGCACTGCAATGAAGAGCCCACGCACTGCAACTAAGACCCAACACATCCAAGAATAAAATTAATTAATTAATTAATAAAAATAGAATAAGGTCTGTAGTTTAGCTGATACTAGTAAACCAATTTAATTTTTCTGTTTTTTATAATTGCACTATGGTTATTGTATACAATATGATATACACACACACAGATTGTTGTGTGAATTATTTGCATAAAACATGTCTTTCACAGTAGGTTGAATATTTACAGAGGCAAAGATTTCATTTTTAGTTTAGGAATGAAGTACTTATCATATATACATACACCTACTAGAGTGACAGATACCAAGATATTACAATGAGTATTATCTGGATGCTGAGATTATGGGGGTTTTTCTTTGCACATCTGCATTTTACACAACATTTTTGTGTATTTTTTAAAACGCAAAATATTGATATTGGAGAATGCTCTTCATATATGTTGAGTGAAAAAAAAAGATGGTAAAAGTTGTGTAGAATATAATCCCATTTTTGTAACATACATAAAAAAAGGACTGTTAATAGATACTAAGGTGTTATCGGTGTCAGGTCAAAGAGGTGAAAGGTTAGTGTTTCCTTCTCACTGCTTGTCTCTTTAATAAATTCTCTACATTAAAAACACATATTCCAAGTAAAAACAAGGGAATGAACACATAAACTCCCACCTGATAACCCGGTAAGATGAGAGTAACTGAATCTTTAAAAGGTTTAAACTCACCAAAATGGGAGAAAGGAACAATAGCAACAGCAGTTTGAAGGGTAGAAAGCAGGCTGACAGCAGACAGACTACTTGGATGACCCCCCAAAACTGAATCCTAAGCCAGCCATAGAGAAGGTGAGACCTATTCTGATGTATAGATTCCTCAAATGCTCAGGAACAGGCAGAAGACCAAGTACCTCTGGATGAGGAGTGGTTAAAATAAGTTGGAACTTGGTTTAAGGAGCAGTTAAATCCCCATTTCCACTCCTCAAAGATGAGTGACCCCACTCCAGCAGAAGATGGAAGTATTTTTTTCTCTGGAGAGGGTATCTAGACCAAGAAACACTAGGCACAGTTGAGAGGGGCCTAGCTGTGCTAAAATCAGGGCACTAAGTGAATAATTAACAGATGCTGGGACCCCCATGCCCAGCCCTCTACGCACCCTTGGCTGCCAAAATGCTGTCAGCCAGGCTGGAGACATGGCGATTCTATTCTGCGGAAGTTGCTCCACCTGCCACAAAATGACCTAAAGAAGCTCGTATGGGAAGTCCCCCAATGAAACAACAAGCCAACGGCCCTCTAGTGAACACCACCACACACACACACACACACACACACACACACACACACGCACACACACACACTCAAGGCTTTCAATCTACTGTTAGTCTTCCACTCTTAAATATGATCAGGGAATCCCGGATCACATGATATCCAAGGAAAGTCCATAACATGAAAGAAAAAGATCAAAATAAATTTAAAAGAAAAAACATGGAGGAAATAGAGGCTATGTATGGAGAAGGAAACTTTTAAAAAATACCAATTATCAGTAAAAATTTCAGATTGCTAAGAAAAGATATCCAACAATGAAATAAGAACTTGATGCAATTAGACACATGCGTATTCAGAGAAAAGTATAACACCCTTGGGATGGAAGCTAATGTTATGGAAATAACCCAGAGAAGAGAACATTTTTGAATAAAAAATAAGAGAAAAAGATAAAATTAGAGCACTAGTCTATGAGGTATATAATCCAAAAAATGGTAGTTCCAATAAGAGGGAAGAGATAGAATAGAGGAAAAAGTCATAAAACATTAAAAAAATATCCCAATCTAAGTGTGAATATAGAAATATCTTCTTATAAAAAGTGAGAAAAAGCAAGGTGCAAAATGTATATAGGATGCTACCTCATGTGTAGAAACAAGATAAAAATAAGACCATATATTCACAGTTGCTTATATAAACTCAGGATACACCAAAAAATTAATAAAAAATAGTTATTTGGGGGGAGGGTGTTGAGGCATTTCACTGAATTTTTTCATATATTTCATTTTGATTTTTGAGCCATGTGAATGGAATACCTATTCAAAATTAGAAGTAAAAATAAAATTACTCTGCAGGAACCAGTGCTGTGGTAGGGAAACTTGAACTATAACTGATGAGTTGCTGGAGACTCAGCATGATCAAGTCTGAGAGATAAAAACTCCAGGGGACCCAGTCATGGGGGGCACACTTTTGTGGGTTTTGCCTCCAGGATCTCACCAGGTCCTCACAGTGAATGTCAGAGAAAAGTCACCTCATGCTTCAGGCAGGGGGAAGGGAAATGAAATATTTTGAAACATGCCAGAGCATTCTATTCTGCTTAACAAGTCTGCCCTCAGGAGAAACAATTTTATTTATTTACTTATTTATTTTTGTCTGTGTTGGGTCTTTGTTGCTGTGCACGGGCTTTCTCTAGTTGTGGCGAGCAGGGGCTACTCTTCATTGCGGTGCGCAGATTTCTCATTGTGGTGGCTTGTCTTGGTGCAGAGCACTGGGCTCTAGGCGCGTGGGCTTCAGTAATTGTGGCACATGGGCTCAGTAATTGTGGTGCACGGGCTTAGTTGCTCCGTGGCATGTGGGATCTTCCCGGGCCAGGGCTCAAACCCGTGTCTCCTGCATTGGCAGGCGGATTCTTAACCACTGCACCACCAGGGAAGCCCAGGAGAAACTATTTAACTAAAGCCTAATCTGCTGGAGTTTTGTCAGAGCCTGACTGGCCTAAGAGAAGAGAAACACCCAGCTCCAGCTGGCTCTAGCCATTCTGTCCCACTGAAGGGTGAGGGGACTTAGAGGCATGTGTGAAGTTCATAGTCCAGAGGGACAGGCTCACTAAAAGACTAAGACCTACTACTCATAGGACTACAGAAAACTACGCCCCCAACATACACAATTTACCATCACATTAATAAAGGCATATTTACAGCAGTTCTTTTTACCCAATACATTATATCTGACTATCAAGAAAAAATTATGACATGCTAAAAGGCAAAAAGCACAGTTGGAAGAGACAGAGCAAGCAAGAGAACCAGACTCAGACATGGCAGGGATGTTGGGATTATCAGACCAGGAATTTTAAACAACTATAAGATGCTAAAGGCTTTAATGGATAAAACAGACAAGATGCAAGAATGGATGGGCAATGTAAGCAGAGAAAAGGAAATTATAAGAATGAACCAAAAAAAAAAATGCTAGAGATCAAAAACAATGAGAAAAATGTCTTTGTTTTGCTTATTAGTAGACTGAACGCAGCTGAGAAAAGAATCTCTGAACTTGAGGATATCTCATTAGAAACCAACAAAATTGAAAAAAGCAAAGAGAGTAAAAGAGAGAGAGAAAAAAAGAACAAAATATCCAATAACTATGGGACAACTACTAAAGGAGTAACATAAGTATAATCAGAATTCCGGAAGAAGAAAAAGAGAAGGAACAGAAGAAATATTTGAAACAATAATGATGGAAAAATCCCCCATATTAACGTCAGACACCAAACCACAGATCCAGGAAGCTCAGAGTACGCTGAGCAGGATAAATGCCCCACCCCCAACCCCTCTCTCCAAATACACGTAGGCATATCATTTTCAAACTACAGAAAGTCAAAGATAAAAAACTCTATTTATTCATAGAAACCAAGACATGGAAACAACCTAATTGTCCATTCACAGATGAAAGGATAAAGAAGATGTGGTACATATATACAATGGAATACTACTCAGCCATAAAAAAGAACGAAATAATGCCATTTTCAGCAACACGGATACAACTAGAGATGATCATAGTAAGTGAAGTAAGTCAGAAAGAGAAAGACAAATACCGTATGATATCACTTATATGTAGAATCTAAAGTATCCTGTGATAAACCATAATGGAAAAGAATATGTATATGTATAACTGAGTCACTTTGCTGTACAGCAGTAATTAACACAACATTGTAAATCAACTATATTTCAATTTAAAAAAACTCTAAAAGAAGCTAGGGGTGGGGGTGGGGGAGGGATGCCTTACCTATAGAAGAATAAAGATAACAATTACACTTGTTTCTCTTCAGAAATCATGCAAGCAAAGAGTGGAGTGAAATATTTTAAATGCTAAGAGAGAAAAAAAAAACACACCACCAACCTAAAATTCTGTACCCTGCAAAATTATCCTTCAGAACTGAAGGAGAAATGAAGACTTACTCAAGTAAAAATTAAGGGAATCTATTGCTAGTAGACTGAACTTGTAAGAAATGACAAAAGAAATCTTTAGGGAGAAGAAAAATGATAAAACTCAGACCTGCATAAAGAAAGAAGGAATAAGTGAAGGTAAAATAAAAAACATTTATTTTTTCTTATTCATAATTGATCTCATAATAATTTGTTCAAAATAATAATGGCAACAATGTATTTGATTATATATGCTTTTATATAAATAAATAAATATCAATACACACACACACACACACACACACACACACACACACACACACAGTTGGTCCTCCATATCCACGAGTTCTGCACCCATGGATACAGAGGGCCGACTGTAAGGGACTTCAGCATCTGTGAATTTTTGTATCTGCAGAGGGTCCTAGAACCAATCCCCTGTGGATACTGAGGGATGACTGCACACATATATAAACATATATGCTTATGTATAAGTGAAATGAATGACAACAATGAAATGAGACGGAAGAGAGGAATCAGGATTATTTTGTTATTATAAGGTTCTCACACTACCCATGAAGTGGTATAGTGTTATTTGAAAATGAACTTGGATTAATTGTAAATACATACTGCCAACTCTAGGGCAATCACTAAAAAAAGTTTAAAAGTATAACTAATGTATTAATAAAGGAGAGACAACTGAAGCATGTAAAATAATTAAAACCACAAAAGGCAGAAAAAAAGTGAAAGGCAAAAATAGCAACAAAGAACAAGGAGCACATAGAAAACAGTAACAATTACAGTAGACATTAATTCAACTATATCAATAATCCTTTTGAACATCAATGGCCTAAATGCACCGATTATTTCAGAGTAGGTCAAGAAACAAGACCTAAGTGTTAATCTACTTTAAATATAAAGACATATATAGAATAAAAGAAAATTGATGGAGAAAGGTATACTATGATAACAGTAACCAAAAGAAAGCAGGAGTAGCGATATTAATACTAATAATGTGTTAATTTCAGACAGAGCAGACTTCAGACCAGGGAAAGTTATCAGGGATAAAAAGAGGCATTACATAATGATAAAAGAGTCAATTCTCCAAGAAGACATATCCATCCTTAATGCGTTTGCCTCTAACAACAGAGGATCAAAATGCATGGGGCAAAAACTGATAGAACTGCACAAAGAAATAGATGAATCCAGTATTATAGCTAGGAGACTTCAACACCCCTCTATCAGAAATGGAAAGATTCAGCAAGCAGAACTTCAGTAAGGACATAGTTGAATTCAACAGTACCATCAATCAACTGGATATAATAAATATCTATAGACTACTTCATCCAACAACAGCAGAATGTATATTCTTCTCAAGCTCGCACAAAAAGTTCACCAAGAACACCAAGACACCAATGCCTGCTGTCATACCACAAGGAAATTAAACTAGAAATCAATAACAGAAAGAAAGCTGGAACACGCCCCCCCAACTATATGGAGATTAAACAAAATATGTCTAAATAACTTATGGTTAAAGAAGAAATCTCATGAGAAATTGAACAATATCATGAAGTAAATGGATATGAAAACATAACATCAAATTTTGTGGGATGTAGTGAAAGCAGTGCTTAGAAGAATATTTATAGCAATGAAAACATACAGTAGAAAAGAAGAAAGAGCTAAAATCAATCATCTAAGCTTCTACCTTAGGAAATTAGAAAAAGAAGAGCAAATTAAATCCAAAGTAAGCAGAAGAAAAGAAATAATAAGAATTAGAACAGAAATCTATGAAATTGAAAACAGGAAATCAATAGAGAAAATCAACAAAATCAAAAGCTGGTTCTTTGAAAAGATCAATAAAATCAATAAGCCTCTAGCCAGGTGAACTAAGGAAAAAGAGAGGACTCAAATTACTAATAACATAAATGAAAGAGCGACATCACTATAGATCCTATGGACATTAAAAGGATAATAAAGGAACAATATGAACAGCCCTACAGTGCTCGCTTTGGCAGCACATATACTAAAATCCGAACAACCCTATGGCCACACATTTGATAACCTAGATGAAAATGGACCAATTGCTTGAAAGATACAATCTGCCAAAACTCACACAAGAAGAAACAGGCAATCTGAATAGGCCTATATCTATCAAAGAAATTGAATAATACTTAATAACCTTCCAAAATAGAAAGCACCAGGCCCAGAATTCATGGGGAATTCGACAAAATGTTTAAGAAAGAAATTAAATAAATTCTCTACAATATCTTCCAGAACATGGAACTAGAGAAAATACTTCCTAACTCATCCTATGAGGCCAGCATTACCCTAATAACGAAACAGACACAGATATTACAAGAAAAAAAAGTACCGATCAATATCTGTGATAAAATGCAAAAATCCTCAACAAAATATTAGCAAACTGAACGCAAAAATGTAGCCAAAGAATTATACAGCACCACCTAGTGGGATTTATCCCAGATATGCCAGGCTGCTTCATATTCAAAAATCAATTAATATAATCCATCACATCAACAGGCTAAAGAAGAAGAATCACATGATCATATTAATAGATACAGAAAAAGCATTTTATAAAATCCATCACCCATTCATGATAAAACCTCTCAGTAAACTAAGAATAGAGGGAAACTTCCTCAATTTGATAAAGAATATCTACAAAAACCTATAGTTAACATCATACATCATGGTGAGAAACTTGAAGCTTTCCCACGAAGATCAGAAACAAGGCAAGGATATCTCCAATCACCACTGCTTTTCAATGTCATACTAGAAGTCCTAGCTAATGCAACAAGACAAGAAAAGGAAATAAAAAGAATACAGATTAGGAAGAAAGAAAGAAAACCTTGTTGATGACATGAGAGCCTAAGTATAAAATCCAAAAGGATCAACAGAAACTCCTGAAACTAATAAGTGATTATAGCAGGGTTGCAGGATATAAGTTTCATACACAAAAGTCGATCACTTTCCTATATACCAGCAATGAACAAGTGGAATTTGAACTACTGTTTACAGTAGTACCCCCAAAATGAAATACTTAGGTATAAATCTAACAAAATACATATGAGATCTATATGAGGAAAACTACAAAATTCTGATGAGAGAAATCAAAGAACTAAGTAAACGGAGAGATGATCCATGTTCATGGATAGGAAGAATCAATACTGTCAACATGTCAGTTCTTCCCAACTTGGTCTATGGATTCAAGCAATCCCAATCAATATTCCAACAAGTTATTTTGAAGATATTAACAAGATTATAAAGTTTATATGGAGAGGCAAAAGATCCAGAATATTGAAGGAGAAGAACAAAGTTGGTGGACTGACACTACCCAACATCAGGACTTATTATAAGGCTACAATAATCAGGACAGTGTGGTATTAGTAAAAGAATAGACAAATAGATCAATGGAATAGAACAGAGAGCCCATAAATAGACCCATATAAATATAGTCAACTGATCTTTGGCAGAGGAGCAAAGGGAATACAATGGAACAAAGATAATCTTTTCAACAAAAAACGCAGGAACTGGACACCCGCTGGCAAAAAATAAATAAATAGGGCTTCCCTCGTGGCACAGTGGTTAAAAATCTGCCTGCCAATGCAGGGGACATGGGTTCAATCCCTGGTCTGGGAAGATCCCACATGCCATGGCGGAGCAACTAAGCCTGTGCACCACAACTACTGAGCCTGTGCTCTAGAGCCCATGAGCCACAACTACTGAGCCCACGTGCCACAACTACTGAAGCCCATGCACCTAGGGCCCGTGCTCCACAACAAGAGTAGCCCCCGCTCTCTGCAACTAGAGAAAGCCCGCACAGCAACGAAGACCCAACGCAACCAAAAATAAATAAAATTTTAAAAAATAAATAAAAAATAAAATTTTATATATATATATATATGAATCACAGACCTGAATGTAAAACACAAACTTATAAAACTTCTAGAAGATAGCATAGGAGAAAATGTAGATGACTTTGGGTTTGGTGATGACTTTTTACATGCAACACCAGAGGCATGCAGAGGTATGATCCATGAAACAAATAATTGATAAACTGGATTTCATGAAAATAAAAAATTTCTTCTTTGCAAAAAATACTCTCAAGAGAATGAAGACAAGCCAGAGACTGGGAGAAAATATCTGTAAAAGACATGAGATAAAGGACTGTCATCCAATATATACTTAAAACTCAACAATAAGCAAATGAACAGCCCAATTTTTTTTTTTTTTTTTTTTTGCGATACGCAGGCCTCTCACTGTTGTGGCCTCTCCCGTTGCGGAGCACAGGCTCCGGACGCGCAGGCTCAGCGGCCATGGCTCACGGGCCCAGCTGCTCCGCGGCATGTGGGATCTTCCCGGACCGGGGCACGAACCCATGTCCCCTGCATCGGCAGGCGGACTCTCAACCACTGCGCCACCAGGGAAGCCCGAACAGCCCAATTTTAAAAAGAGGTCAATGACCTTAACAGACACCTCACCCAAGAAAATACACAGACGGCAAGTAAGCATATGAAAAGCTACTCCACACCATATATCATCAGGACAATGTAAATTAAAATAACAGTGAGATACCATTACATACCCATTTGGTCAAAATCCAAAACACTGAAAACACCAAATTCTCACGAAGATGTGAAGCAACAGGAACTCTCATTCACTGCCGGTGGGAATGCAAAATGGTACAGTCACTTTGGAAGACACTTTGACAGTTTCCTACAAAATTAAACATACTCTTACCATATGATCCAGTGTTTGCATCCTTTGGTACTTATGCAAATTGAAAACTTACGTCCACACAAAAATTTGCACATGGATGTCTATAGCAGTTTTCCTCATAACTGCCAAAACTTGATGCAACCAAGATATCCTTCTGTAGATAAGTGGATAAATAAACTTGCTACACCCAGACAACAGGATATTATTCCATGCTAAAAAGAAATGAGCTGTCAAGCCATGAAAAGACATGGAAGAAACATAAATGCATATTACTAAGTGAAAAAAGCCAATCTGAAAAGGTTACATAATGTATGATTCCAACTATATGATTCTGGAAAAGGCACAACTATGGAAAAAGTAGAAAGATCAGTGGTAGCCAAAGGTTAGGAGTGAAGATAGGGTGAATAATAGGTGGAGCACAGAGGATTTTTTAGTGCAATGGAACTACTCTCTCTCTCTCTCCCTCCCTCTCTCTCTCTCTCTCTCTCTCTCTCTCTCTCTCTATATATATATATATATATATATATATATATACACACACACATATATATATATATATATATGGCAATGGATATATGACATTACACATTTGTTAAAACCCATAGAATGTACAACACAAAGAATGAATCCTAAGGTAAACTATGGACTCTGGGTGATACTGATGTGTTCCTGTAGGCTCATCAATTGCACCACTCTGTTGGGGGAGGTTGATTATGTATATGTGGGGTTAGGGAGTATATGGAAGCTCTCTGTACTTTCTACTCAATTTTGCTATGAATCTAAAAAAAATCTATTTTTTAAAAAAAGGAATGGCTTTACAATAATTTTTTAAATAAAATAATAACAGAGGTTTAAATTTTTTTTTTTAATCAGAATGGCCATCATCAAAAAGTCTACAAATAATAAATGCTGGGGAGGGTGTGGAGAAAAGGGAACCCTCCTACACTGCTGATGGGAATGTAAACTGGCACAGCCACTATGAAAAACTAAAAATAGAGTTATCATATGATCCAGCAATCCCAATCCTGGGCATATATCCAGAAAAGACGAAAGCTAATTTGAAAAGATACATTCACCCCAATGTTCATAGCAGCACCATTTACAATAGCTAAGACATGGAAGCAACTGAAATGTCCATGGACAGATGAATGGATAAAGAAGATGTGGTGTATATATACAATGGAATACTACTCAGCCATAAAAAAGGATGAAATAATGCCATTTGCAGAACATGGATGGACCTAGAGATTATCATACTAAGTGAAGTAAGTCAGAGAAAGACAAATATTATGACGTCACTTAAATGTGGAATCTAAAAAACAGTACAAATTAACTTATTTACAAAACAGGAACAGACTCACAGACATAGAAAACAAACTTATGGTTACCAAAGGGAAAGGAGGGAGAGGGATAAATTAGGAGTATGGAATTAACAGATACACACTACCATATATAAATTAGATAAACAACAAGGATTTACTGTAGAGCACAGGGAACTATATTCAATATCTTTAAGTAACTTATAATGGAAAAGAATTTTTTTTAAGATTACATATACAACCAAATCACTTTGCTGTACATCTGAAACTAACACAATATGGTAAATCAGCTATATTTCAATAAAAAATTTTTTTAAAGAAAGAAAATTTCCCAGAACTTAGTGACATGTTTGTTTGAAAGAGCCCACTGTGTCTGGCATCATAGATGAAAACAAAGCTACACCAAGAAACATCACTGTAAAATTTGGGGCATGGGAACCAAGAAATTTTCCTACAGATTTCCAGAGAGTTAGAAAAGATCTGGATACAAAATGCCTTTGGACTTCTGAAGATAGGAGATACTGGAAGATAGGAGGCAATAGCACAGGTATTCAAAATTCTGAAGGAAAATTATTTCCTGCCTGAAATTCTGTGTTTATTTGGATGTGTTCCCCACAAGAAAGAGGAAGACCTGGGATGCAAGTAATAGGAGAGCCACATAGGAAAGAGGAGAAGGGAATTCCCATGGCAGGATGACAGGAGTCCTCAGCACGACAGCTGTACAGAAGTTGTCAGATGGCAGCTGTCCATGTCCGAGCAGGTCAACAGGCTCCAGGGGAGATTTTCTTGGGAAGATGAAATTGTGAAAATAACTGATTTACCCAAATCTGTTAAAAGGAGATTTATGTAAGTGGCTGAGAATTTAGGATTAAGTCACAGAGGAACATAGAAAAATTAAGCAAGTGGAAAAAATAAGACAATTATTAGGAAAAAAAGTTTTGAGGGAAAATTAATCTTAGTTAACTATATGTTTCAGCTGAGAATATATTAGCGTAATTATGTAAACAGTAAACAAAGCTTTTGGCCAACCCAAATTATGATCTACGCATATTGGTAGAATGAGAAAAAAGGAAAGATGCAGTGGAAGAAGGACAGCAAGGAGGAGAAGAATTAAATATTCATCGTAAACCACAGATACTGCCTACATTTGAAAATCGAGAAATCCAGAAACATGGAGGAGGTAAATACCAAAAGAAGCAGTTAAGGTCGTGGTTCCTCTGGAGAAGAGGCCAAGGGGGTAGAGGTGGGGAGCTGCTTGTCAACAACTGAAGGCTCTGAGATTTTATCCCACTTGCATGCTCACCAGTCAGCTTGCCACAGTTTCATGGAGGCTGGCAGAAGACACAAGACTCCTGCACCAGAGACAAAGAACAGGTTGTTAGACACAGCACTAGTAGTATTATCTTTTATTTGGTTCCCTGAACCCCAGTTCTCACAGAGTGGTGCCAAGAGAGCCAGATGGTACCTGTACACACAGTGTAAGTACAGGAGAAGAAGCCTGAGCTGAGACAGCCTGAATTGCTAATAATGGACAGTAAGTCTGCCTGCCTTTTTTCTTCAGAGGAAGATGCTGTCTCTTCCAAGGTTGCTTGCTATGCAAACATGTCGAAAAAGACTGTAGGGAACAAAGTAGGGCAGTCAGTGCCTCACTCACGAGATGTGAAGACCAATGGAGGAATTCTCAAAAGTGATGTTTTTCTTAATAAACCTCCTCGAATTATTTGATTTTTTAAAAATTACATGCACGTATAACTTTCATAAAAATGAAAATTTACTTAGGAATTTTACATTATTAAAACAACTTGCCTGACACTCCTACTGATTGGGTATCTCTTCTTTCCAACGGAGAGCCAAAGTCCGAAAAATATTGGAAAAGGAAGTTTTCCAAAACTTCCCGCAGGGCGGGCTGGCCCCAATGAAGGGCGGTTCCAACCCCAGCTGTCCAATCTGTGCTGAGACCCAGGCGGTGAGGCCCGCGAGCCCGCCCTTCCCTGGCCTCGCATCGGGGCAGGCTCCTATACGCCCCGAGCGCCCGGTTCTGCACCTGCAAGACCTGGATGGGGCGGCCCAACGCCGTGGCTGGTGGAGAGATGCAAGCCACGTGTGTCAAGTGCCCGGAGCAGCACTTTTGTAGTTGTGTTGATTGCAATGATCCGGGATGTGAACCAAGCCTCGATGAAAAAAAAAAAAAAAAAAAAAGCATCATGGTCCAGCTGACTAGCCAGCGGGGGCTCGTTCGGGGCTGAGGGCCAGAGCGGGTGTCCAGAGCACAGCGCAGGAAGAGGGGTGGGCAGCTCTGCCGTGTCGCCGCAGGATCCCCGGCCCCGGGGGACGAACGCGACATCCCCTCGCTTGTGCGCACAGGCGCCCTGGCCCTGCCGGGCGCTCGGACCGCTCGCTCCCGCCCTTGCAGCTCCCTCGCCCGGCCTCTGACCCACACAGACCCAGGCCGGGGGCGGGCGTGGGCGCTTCTCCGAGAAGCGGGTCTGCACTGCTACCCCCCCTCCCCCCCCCCCCCCCCCCCCCTCCCTCCCTCCCCGGCCGAAGCCTTCGGCCACGGAGTGAGCCTGGCCTGCGCGGATCCCGTTTATCAGCCCCATCTCCCATTACATAAGGCGGCGCCTATCTCCAGGGCATCGCCACAACCTCGGGCCTTCTCCCACGCGCGGGGGCGCACCTGCCCACCGCTCCCCGCTTGGTTTTGCTGGTCCTAGAGGGGGAGGGGGGCGTTCCACTCATCTTGACGCAGCCCACGGTGGTTCCCCACTCCTTCCACCAACACAGGGACCCCCACGGGAGATGCTACTGACCCTATTCTGCAGATAAGGAAACTGAGGTCACAGAAGCAGGCAGCAGCGCTCCAGGCACTGGGGAGCCACGAGGGGCAGGGCCCAGCTTCCAAGCGTTAGGGCCTGCAATTGTGCTGGGAAACTTGGGGCTGGGAGAGAAGAGAGGGTGGGAATCACGTTACCAGTGAGAGGAGAGGGTGGGCAAGGCCGGGAGGCCTCTAAGCAGGGGCGACAGCCCCAGCGTCCCTTGGAGGACCCTTGTGAGGAGGCTGAGCCCCATTGTCATTGGACAGAGAGGTAGCCTGAGCAGACAGAGAGGGCCGAGAGGGGGAGGCACTGGCTTAGGGGAGGAAGTGGGTGAGGGAGACTTGACATCAGCACCCAAGAGGCAAATACTGTGGCCTCAGTTGCATGGGTTTCTGGAGGACTTCTGGAAAAGCTGGGAAATGGCTACATGCCAGTGTCCCTGCAGGGGGTGGGCTGCCCACAGGGGACCCTGGAGTGGGGGCAGGCCCAGGAGTCACACTCCACAGCCTTCAATCTGCAAGGGAAACTTGAGGCCTCGGAGGGCAGAGGTGGTCGCCCCAGGTCTCAAGTGGCAGTGGGAACAGTTAGTCTCCAGGGCTAAGGCTGGGTCCACCTCTTGCCGGCCCCACCCACTGAGGGTCTCCCAGCAGGACGGACCCACACTGAAGGCTGGGTGGGGCACCCAGTGTCCAGGCTGCGCGTGCTGAGACAACTTCTCAAAGGAAAGATCCCAGGAGGATCCCTGAGTCTGACTGGACCTTTCAATAGAGACCTGGGAATCTGCACTTCCATGATCCTTCCCAGAGCGGGGCCAACAGGGAATCAGGTGGGCCAAAAGAAGTGAACTTCACTCTTCTCCTTTTATCCTGTTTGAATTTTGTACCCAGAGCAAGTATTCTTTTGGTAATGTAACAGACCAGTTCACTGAAAAAAATAAAACCCCCAGATTCCCACATCTGATAGACTGTGGTCACAGCACTGTCTGCCCAGCATTTCTGGTGACCTAAAGGGATCTGAGGACAGGAGCTGGGTGGGCACCTAGGGTGGACAATGGGCAAAAGTGCTGGATTTCCAGCTGGCACGGTTGACAGCAGGCTGCCCTCAGGGCCCTCTCACCTACCCCACCAGTAAGCTCATCCAGATCTTGGAAACTGCCCCAGAACCCTCTCAGTAATAAGTCTACAAGAAATCAAATTCTTTCCTTTATGTGACGCTGGATTTTCCACAAAGTAAAATCAAGATGAGTAAAGATGTGGTTTGTAGATAGTGTCCGACAAAGCGGAGACCAGGGTGTGAGGCATCACCACTTGGGCCTATAAAAGCTGCCAGAAGAGGCCAAGGCCACAAGATACTCAGCTTAGGCCAGCCTATGCGACTGCTTCTCACGCTTCCTGTGGCTCTAGGCTCCATGGCGCTCTGGTTGACTGTGGTCATTGCTCTCACCTGCTTTGGTGGCCTCGCCTCCCTGGGCCCTGTGCCTCCCTCTACAGCCCTCAAGGAGCTCATTGAAGAGCTGGTCAATATCACCCAGAACCAGAAGGTGAGTGCCTGCTGGCCAAGGTCCCAGCTCTGGGGGTGCAGGGGTGGGGGACTCTCAGGAAGGGTACTGGTCATGGACTGGGCCATGAAGCCTGGGCCTGGTCCTAAGATGCCTGTAGGTCAGGAAGAAGCCCCCAAGGACTAGGAGATGAGCCTGGCCATGGGGGAGGGGAGCCAGGTTGGGGTGGGGGATGCAGTAATATGGGCGGACCCAAGAAGGAATGTGGCAGAGCCCCCAGAGATGACCTGCTCCCCTGGCCTGGCCCTGCCTGCCATGGCCAGCTCCTACTCAGCCGTTTCTGAACAGAGGAGACCAGAGAAGGGCTGGCACCCTCCTAGAACTATTTGGCATTTGCCAATTGGCTTTGAATGTGATAATGGGGCCGTTATTCACAGCATCTTAGTTAAGCCCATTCTTATGGAAGAATCCATCAGTAGAGGCAGCTCCTCTCCCCATTGGTGACGACCCACACTTTCTGAGCACTAATAATGTACCAGGCCCACTGCCGGGGCTTTACATCTCATTTCATCGCTGCCAACCACCTTAAGAGACAGGTACGATACCCCATTTTACTAAGTGTCAGTGAGGTTAACTGACGAAAGTCAGATTAAACCAGTATTGGACGACACCAGAGGGCCCATGCTCCGAACTGCGGTATCCCCAATTCAGAAGGTGGGCTGTTTACACACTAGACCCACTCGGCCTCCCATCTGATTGGCCTGGTCACCCCCTCCCTCACCCGACACTGCCCTGGACCTTCCCTGCAGGCCCCTGACTGACTGGCCTGTGTCATCTGTCCTCCTGCCCTGGCTATGGCAAGCTTTGCACAAGGCTTGTCCCTTACTGGCTGTGTTACTCAGTTTTTCTCTCTCAGCTCCAAGACCCTGTACAATGGGTCTCCCCTGCTGTGCAGAGCAGGAACTGAAGCTCAGGAACACTGAAGGTCCCAGGCCTGCCCCTGCTATATGGGAATGCCTGTGGGGACTTGGCCTGGGCTGGCTGGGCAGGTCTGGGACCCTGCCAGCACTCAGCTCACTGTCCTCTGCTCCCTCAGGCACCCCTGTGCAATGGCAGCATGGTGTGGAGTGTCAACCTGACAGCCAACATGGTGAGGACCCCTGGGCACTGGGGGGAGGTGGCTGAGGCTGCAGCCCTCTGCTTGTCTTTTCTGAGCCTTGCTCACACGGCTGGCGGTTCCAGGCAGGCTTCAAGAGCCAATCTCCACCCCTCATCATCTGGGCTCCCCACCACCCAGACCCACCTCCACAGGCCTCCCAGCCCCCTCCCTCCTGCAAACTCACTGAATGTGCTGCCTGACCCCCCGGCGTTTTTGTCCCCACAGTACTGTTCAGCCCTGGAAGCCCTGATCAACGTCTCCAACTGCAGTGCCATCCAAAGGACCCAGAGGATGCTGAGCGCACTCTGTCTTCACAAGCCCTCAGCTGCGGTAAGGCCCCCCTGCCCACCCCGACCCTGCACCCACTTCTGCCAGGCCTGGGCTCACCCTGGGAGCTTCAGGGGAAGCTGGCTGAGCATCTGAGGCATGTGTCCACAAAGGGGTGGGCCCACTGTGGAAGCAGGGACGTGCCTTTGGGATTTCCAAGTCGTGGCCTGAGGGCTCCTGACTCCTACCTGAGCTTCAGTTCCACATCTGTAAAATGTGGGTAATAACAGTACTCACCTCATGGGGGCTTTTGTGGGGATTGAACCAGCCGGTCCCTGGAAAGCCCCTGGTAGATGCTGATCGTCCTGGTTCTGGCGTTCCACTAACATGCTGGCCTCTTTGCCCTGCAGCAGGTTTCCAGCGAGCACATCCGAGACACCAAAATTGAAGTGGCCCACTTCTTAAAAGACCTGCTCAAACATTCAAGGATCATTTTTCACTACGGAAAATTCAGCTGAAGCATGAAGAGCTAGCATTATTATTTGCAGAGGCAGACCCTGACCATCTAAGTTGCAGATTTATTTTTCTTTCAGATGTCAGAAATTTCTTGGGGAGACTGGAGGAGGGTTAGGGAGGGGGGTAAGGTTTCCTTAGCTTAGACCTGAGCCTGTGCTGCCTGCCTTGAGCCCAGCCAATCCCACCTGCCCTGTGCCTTGGTGCCCGGGGCTCCGGGCTCCGAGCTGGGTGGACAAGGATGGACATTGCCCCACTTGACCTCCCCCTCCTCAGAACAAACTAGCGTTACAATGGGTGCCACCCTCGTCAGACAGCCAGTGGAAGAGCCACCTGCTTTACACCGGGGCAACTGAGGCAGAGAGCAGCCCAGGCACATTTCTTCTTGGTCTTATTTATTATTGTGTGTTATTTAAACAAGTGTTTTTCTCTGTACTGGGGATAGGGAGGGACTGTTACTGCCAGAACTTGGAGCCAAGGGCCTGGAGACTTGGGGCTCCAGCACTAAAGCAGCGAGCATTAGGAATCCCTGGCAATAAGTACTGTATGCAAACTTCTGCTACCTCACTGGGGTCCCGGGGCCGAGGCAGGGGACAGGTCAGAGGGCCAGAGTAGCCACTGTTGTCTGACGGCCAGCAGTCAGCCCTCAGCCGAGTAATTTATTGTTTTTCCTTGTATTTAAAGTTAAGTATTAAAATATGTTATCAAAGAGTTAATAATATATAGGAGAGCAGCCTAGAACACTGCATATGGTGTGGATTGTGGGGAGGGGTCATTGGATAAGTTGTTTCATTGACTTTGTCAAGCTGGAAGCCAGAAATAAAGATGGTGACAAGAGACCTGATGGTGTTTGCCTTTTATGTTGGCCTTTGGGCGCGGGCCTGTGTTCTGAAGACTCTGAGGAGTGTTTGGGAGGCAGGGCAGTCGGAGGGGGGCCTAGGATGGAGCGGAGGGGGAGTGAAGTACAAGACCTGGGCTGAAAAAAAGCAAGCCAGTGCCTGGGGAGAGGGGACCTGGCCAGGAGGAGTTCCCCACCACCACCTGCAGGGAGGTGGAAGAAGCATGGGCCAGGGTGTCGGGGTTCAAGGGAGGTGTCTGGAGCAGGTAGAGAACTCAGAAGTGGTCTCATGACCACAGCCCTGGATGAGTGGCCAGCCTGTGTCTGGCACCACCCACACACCTGCTGGTGTCGCCCATATGAAGCTCAGGGAAGAGAAGGTGGCTTGCCCAAGGTCCCACAGCTGGTATGGAGCAAAGCCAGGATTTGAACCCCAAACTCACTCCAACTCCAAAGCTCACACACTTAACCACCTTGCCTCCCTCTGTCCAAATGCCATCTGGCCTGAATGCACGACCTTTGTAATACTGTCACCAGCCTGTGTGGGCACCTCCCCTGACGGGGAGCTCACTACTCGCTCTCTAGGTACAGCCCATTCAATGTCTGGACACCTCTCATCACAAGAGAATGCACACTCGCCACCTCTGTGAACAAAGACGCACCAATGACTTGTGGCCCCTGGACCGTGGAGTGACTGGGGTGGAGAGCCAAGGTCACAGGGCCCTGATCAGACTGCTCCTTTCCAAGCAGGTGTTTTTGCTTCTCCTTCAGTCAAGGCCAGCACGTGGAAGGCAGAGAGCAGCAAGCCTCAGCAAGCCACAGCTAATGGGCACACCCATCAGCCACGGTTTACACTGTGAATATTCGGAAGGACTGGATGCCTCTTGCAATGGGTGGCGGGTCATCAGAGACCAGCCTCAAATGCTGAGTGGGAGGCAGGCACCCTCCCTGGGGAAGCCCAGAGCCCTGTGGGAACATCTATAGTAATGCTCACAAGTCAGTGGAGGCAGCCACTCAGGAGCAGTGAGAGCTCATGCCGTGTGTGATTCAGGCAGCAGAGGCCATGGCAGGACCTGTCCAGGGTGCAGATGACTGCAGCAGACTGCTCCAGGGACCACTCTCAAATGGAGTGAACCCCTCATTTCCACCCAGGCAGATGTGAGGGAAGAAGCCACAGTCAACTGTGCAGGGATCTGGGGATGCTCAGCCCAGGGAGGGAAGACCTGGGAGGAGGCACAGGAGCTGAGTGTCCCATGCGCTGTCCAGCGTGGGAAGTGACGGTCTCAGAACCTGTTAAGTCCCACTACATTTGCTGAGGACTGCCTGAGGCCTGCAGTGCACCAGCTGCCTGGGCTAGTGGTGACCAAGACACCACATGCACTCAAAGTTTAGCAGCAGAAAGAAGTCTTTAAACAGTGGGGTCTGGAAAAGGGTGCTCTACCCTGGGAGGGTGGGTAGCTCAAATGTCAGGGGTGAGGGTAGGAGTGAGATCTCCGCTATCCTCCTCCATCCAGAGATTCGAGGATTTTAAGGTCAGAAGAATATTTATGGAAGATTGATTTTTCTTCTTCTTTAACACAAAACTTAGCTATCCATTCTCTGGTAACATCACCTTTGACCCATGTTCTCTCTGCCCAAGCAGGGCATTGGCCTGTCTGTCCAAAAGGAAGATGGAAAGGGTTCCGGTGAAATTCCCTGTGAATTTCTCAAGAACAAAGACTGGAATTGAGGTTGGCGTGGGCGAGGACCCCTTAGGATTTCCCAAGCCATAGTCAGGAGGGCCCTGCTGCTAGGGGCACAGTGCCGACAGTGCCACCTGGACCCCACCACTAGGGGTCTGCAGCGCACCACATCCTCAGCCACCCGCAGCTCCTTGCCTGCGCCTCCGCCTCACCCGAGACTGTCCCCAGAGAGCAGCCTGTGGTCACGAGGGCGTGTGCAGTGAGCCGGAGGGGGCTGGGGGCCTTCCAGGGATGACAGATCTCACAGAGCCACAGAACCAAGCCGCTGTTGCTGGCAGTGGGAAAGGGGGCCAGTCAGGAATGAGAGATAAGGAAGAGAGAGGAAAAAAAAGGTATGTGTCAGCTCTTGTGGCTGGGAACACCACCACCTGGGGACTGACCCTCCGGGTATATGCTGGAAGTTTTCTCTAGCCATGTGGTCTCACTTCTTTCATGCACAAGGAAAACCCCAAACAGGGCCCAGGGAGAAGGGGCGTCAGGAAGAAACAGAAGGCTTGGTGAGTGGGAGGGAGATGCTGGTCATGGGGCCCAGGGTGGGGAGCCCCTTGGCACACCGGGAACCCCAGGCCTAGGAGGTTTCACCGGAAGAGGGGCTGGGGCTCAAGTGAGAAGTGAGACACACACTCAGGTTTCCAGTGAACTTGGCGCCAAACACCTCTGTTTGCCGCTCAGATGAGGTGTCAGAAAACACCCCAAGTCACCTCAGGGGTTTCTCTGAGGCTGGTCGTCTGAACTGCTCAGGACCCAGGAGGACAAGGGCCTGCATCTTGTTTCCTTGTGACCGAGCAGCTTGAAGGCTGGGGTTTATCGAATGCATCAGCTTATCGCTTTTTCGTTACGATCAATGGGGCAGTGCCTTCTGCTTATGATCTTAATTTAGCTGGTCAGTTTGAACAAACTCAAATCCTGCTCCTCCCTTGAGCTGACTCCCCTCTAAGGGAGTCTTAGAAGACCCAGACGAGTCTAGGCTGACCATGTCCAGACGGGGCAGCCTGGCCTGGGACACACAGGCCAGGCACCCAGCCTTTCCAGAGGTCCAAGCCGGTGTCAGAACTGGTGGCTGTATCACCCCTCCCACACATGTTGCCCACTCCTACTCTGAAAAATAAAAGTCACAAAGCCTCATTATCTTCACTCATTTCTCGGCTCCACCCAAAAGCAACAGAGCACAGGGTTTGCAACAAACTTTCCCAGATCAACTGATTTCTCAGCAGCAAGGGAGGGCCCCATGACGAAGCCATTTGAAATCCCAGAAGCGGTTTTCTACTTACAACCTCACTTTCTGTTGCGCTCTCTCCCTTCCCCTCCTGAGTGCCTTCTCTTGTGGAAAGTGATTCTCTCAAAGCGTCGTTCAGAAACACCCCCAGCCCACGTGCTGCCTGGGCAGATGCTGCTGTGTGGTCGCAAGTGACGCAGACGCCATAATTAAATATAGCAACTCTCGTCAGCTCCGCTCTCTGCATCACTTGGACAAGCGTGGGGCCCAAGGCTCTTCCTGAAACCCACAAAGGTGGGAAGGCCTGAGCTGGCTGTGGCAACCCCTATAGACCCAAGCTGATGGCCTCTGGTGGACCAGAGGGGCCTAGGCCAGAAGGAGCCATCTCACTAGAAAAGCAGTTTCTCACTCATTGTCTTCTCTTTCTTCTAATCACTGTCTTCCCACATTTTCTATGAATAATGAGCATACATTCATTTCCCACTGGGGGACAAAGACAAATTTAATTAAAAAAAATAAAGCAACAGAACATGGAATTGACGCCTGGTCCGTGAGGCAGGAGGGAGCTGATCAAGACTGGGGTTGGGAAGGGCCAGCAGCGCACCTGGGAGGCACAAGCCCAGGACCCCTCATCTCAGGTCTAACTGCGCCCTGGGATCAGCTGTCTCAGGAGAGGAGGTGGGCCTTTGTAGGGGCCTGGGACACAGGAGGTCCTGTACTATTCCTCTCATGGGTTGGACCTCCTTGGGCCAATCAGATCCTGTGTTTCTGAAGAGAGAAGAAGACGTTCCATTCTTGGGGGTCTTTACCTTGCCTGACCTGCCTGGAGGTGGGGACAGGGGGATCAGAGGGGGAGGAGATGGGAGAGGGTGGGCCGCCAGCCCAGCTCTGAAGCTGAAGAGACATGGATGCCCTGCGGATAGATGGACAGCTCCTGCAGACTCCTCAGCCAGCTTCCCTCTCTTCCAGGATAAGAAGCTACTTTACCATCTGCTTGGCAAAGCCCGAGTCCACAGCCGTGCCTTTCTCAGCTCCCTCCTTCCCTTGTCCCCTCGTCTCCGTGTCGGCGGTCCTCCCTGCATCTATGCCCAGAATCCTATTCTCCCTGCCTTCTACAGGGGCTTGGGGCAAGGACTTCAGGGTCCAAACCACCCTGGCTTCAAGTCCCAGCTGTCCCCTTGACTTCCCCTGTTGTGACTCAGGCAGAGTCTCAGCTGCCCCTCTGTGAAATGGAGCTCCATGCATTCATACAACAAGGATCTCCTGAGGCCTTTATTAGGTGCCAGACACTGTTCTAGGTGTTGGGGACACATGGTGAAAAAAACAAGATTACTTCTAGTGGGGGGGCAGGATGCACAAACAAGAGAATGCAGGGTGTGCAGGGGGCGGTGAGCGCTGCAGAGGGCAACGGAGCACTCGGGGGCAGGTAGAGGCTGCTGCCATGTTGTGACAGGAGGTCAGAGAAGTCCCCCTGGTGAGACAGGATAGAACCAAGACCTGGATGAAATGGGAGGAGCAGGGAGAAAGCTGTTCACACAACAGAGGGAAACGTCCAGGAAGAGGGGACAGCGAGTGTCAAAGTCTTAGCAATAGCAAGCACTCGTGTGGCTGAGCAGAGGACGGGCAGGACTGGGCTTTGCTCCAGCTCTAGGTGTGATGGAGCGACACTGGCTGCTGTGTGAAGAGCAGACTGTGGACACAAGGATGGGGCGGAATGACTAGTCAGGAGGCTCCTGTGGAAACCCAGGTGGGAAATGACAGTGGATGTGGCAGTGGAGGGTGGGATGTGGTCAGATTCAGGAGATATCTGGGTCATCTACATAATATACACTTATTTGTATACATTATTTACATCAACATTATATATGATATATAATCATTGTAAATACATGTATATTATATAATACATAAATATAAATGCTAAACATATATTTAATTTTTCTACCCACATAAGTCTTAGTAACTCCCAGGTATCCATTGCCCAACTTCAACAGTTAGCAACTCATCTCTGCCCCATCTGCCCTGCTTCCGAGCAGGGCTGCAGTCTGAAGGCAGAGGCTTTGGCGGCAGATTGGCTGTGGGGCACAGGAGGTCTGCACCATGGTGTGAGCACCCTGAAGGATGGAGCTGCCATTTACAGAGCTGAGGAAGCCTGTGCTCAAGAATGTCCCATTTAAAAAATAACTATTGATCGTGTGTGGTCCCCCACCACTCGCAACTAGCACCCCAACATAGCTGGCCTTCCGAAATGCATCTACACCACTGTTTCCATTTCGTGAGCCTACTGCGCACCAGAAGCCACCTCAGTGATGTCGCCGACTTTCTCCCACCACTAAATCCAGCAGAAGCCCTTCTGCCCCTACCTCGCCGGACCCCGAGGAACATGTGACGCTGCTGACCACTCACTTGTCCTCGGAGGCTCACGCCTGGGCTCCCTCTCAGGCTCTTGGCTGCCTGCCTCCTCTCCTTCCTTCTGTGTTTCCAGTGCCGCAGTCATTTCCTGTTCCCTCTCTTCCCTCGCCCTCCCATCCAGGACCACACTGTTCCCTTGGCTTCCCCTCGTCCTCTGTCTACAACACAGACCCTCCTCAGCTCAGAGCTGCAGGCGCCTCAGTTCATGCTCCACCCCCACCAACCTCCTTCCCTCCTTAAAGGCCATCTCTGTGAATGGCGGTTCCCCAAGCCACAAACCTGGGGTCCTCTTCCTCACCCCCATATTCAGCCAACTCTAAGTGCTACTAATAATAATAATGATGATGATGATAACGATGATAATGGTGATAATGATAGTTGGCATTTATGGGCTTCCTACATGGCAGGCACACCAAACACTTTATATGTGTTACCTCCGATCATCTTCCCACACCCCTATTATTAGCCTAATTTGACACAGAAGCCTGGACAGGGTCACCCTTTTCCCAGTCACCAAGAAAGTAAGTGGCAGAGCTGGGATTCAGAACCGCCAGGTCCCACTGACTCCAGGTCCCTCTACTGCTGCTAAGTAACACTAGACCCACAGCACTGACCGCCTTACCTTCCACACCAGCGCCCTCCTTCACAGGACGGCCGCAGTGTTCTAACTGGTTCCCTTCCCAGGCCCACTGGCTTTCTTTGGTTCCTCGGGGAGCTCCCCCCTTTAGGCCTCCCCCTGCTGCCCCCCTGCCCTAGCCCCGCCCCCCCCCCCCCGCCAGTCCCCGACCTATTCCAATCTCTGCTAAGTATCACTCCCTTGGAGGAGTATTACTTTTTTCATGAAGAAGCCCATGAGGAGTCGGAAAGGGCTCTGCTGGGTGTTGTCTGGCTCAGCTGACAGAAGAGAAGCAGGGCTCAGGGAGTCTCTGACTGACCCAGCCAGGGCCCAGCAGTCTTCAACTTCCCTCTGCGCTTTAGTGCCGCCCCACCTGCTTCGCCATCCTGGCCCATGACTCCCGCAGGCTGGGAGAGGCTCCTTCACCTCTGTCCTCATGTGGCTGGGTGCTGGCTGCCGTCCCTGACATGCAGGCCCCCACCTTCCTGGCCTCTGAACACCCAGCCACATGCACAGCTGCCATGGTGTCGCCCTGCAGGAAGGGTGGGGACCTTCTGGTCACTCCTGACAGTCTGGAGAGTTTATCCTTTTTTCCCTGGCCTCATCCAACCATTGAAACAAAGCAAAAAAGAAGTTGTATTCTGCTTCTGAGCTATGGATCCCAAATTATATTCCTTTTCTGACTCACATCTTTGCCCCAGAACCCCAAGCCCAGGCTTTGGCCCTCAGCAAAGGCTCAAAAAACAACTGTTCAACACGTAGATAGCTTTTCTACTGCCTCCCACGCATGCTGGGATTCTGCTGACCTCTCCTCCTCTCCAGCTCCACCTCAAACCTCAAGGCTTTGAGAGGTATGCTCTGCACCCCAGACTCTTGTCCCATGTGGCTGCACTTGCAAGGCTACTCCCGTTTTAACTTGAACATTTCCTTAAAAAAGGACTATGCACCATTTTACTCCAAGTAATAGTTAATAGGGATTTGAAGTCTCTAGTTATCCTGGAAGGAAGGCTGCCCTTTCTTATTAATTCCCCCCCATTTGCGTAGTGAAGAAAAAACTTACCCCAGCAAAAAACACAAATAATCCAATTTTAAAATGGGCCAAGAACTTGTATAGAGATTTTTCCAAAGACGATATACAAATGGCCAACGAATTCATGAAAAAGTACTCGACATCACTAATCATCAGGGAAATGGAAATCAAAACCACAGTGAGCCATCCCCTCACACCTGCCAGGATAACTATCATCAAAAAGACAAGACTGTTGGCAAGGGTGTGGAGAAAAGGGGACCCTCATGCACTGTTGGTGGGAATGTAGATTGGTGCAGCCACTGTGGAGAACAGTTATGGAGCTTCCTCAAAAAATTAAAAGATAGAACTACCATACAAACCAGCAATTTCACTTCCAGGAATACACCCAAAGGAAACAAAACCACTAACTCAAAGAGATATCTGCACTCCCATGTTCATAGCAGCCTTATTTACAATAGCCAAGACATGGAAACATCCTAAGTGTCCATCATGGATAAATGGATAAAAAACTTGTGGTATATGTGCAATGGAATATTATTCAGCCATAAAAAAGGAAATCCTGCCATTTGTGACAACGTAGAACCTGAAGTGAAAACTCAGATAGACAAATACTGTATAATCTCACATATGAATCTAAAAAAACAAAACTCATAGAAAAAGGGATCAGATTTGCAGTTACCAAAGGTGGGGGGTGGAAGGAGGGGGAACTGGATGAAGGCAGTCAAAAGGTACAAACTTCCAGTTGTAAATAAGAACAGGGGATGTAACATACAGCATGGTGACTGTAGCTAACACTGCAGTGTGGTGTATTTGAAAGTTGTTGAGAGAGTAAATCCTAAGAGTTCTCATCACAAGGAAAAACATTCTTTTCTTTTTTTTTTTGTATCTGTATGAGATGATGGATGTTAACTGAACTTATGGTAATCATTTCACGATATATAAGATAAATCATTATGCTGTACACCTTAAACATACAGTGCTGTATGTCAGTTACATCTCAATAAAACTGGGGGAAAAAAGAAAGAGCTATTAAAAAAAAAAAGAATTAACTTACCCAGAGAGGTCTGATCTTTGTCCTGGCTCTTGGGAGGTAACCTCCAAACCCCTTGAACAAAGAATTTGACAGGTCTTTGTCACCAGTTCCTGGGAGGTAGCCCCTAAATCCTTGGGATTTTCCAAGTTATAGGAGTATCTTTGCTATTTGTGGCAGGACCTAATAGTTTATGCTAAGGAGGCCACTCAAGGTGGACTGGCCACACCATTAAGCTGTTGTGATATCAGCCCGACCTCCAGGGAGGGGGCTGGAGGATGAGGTCAATCAAGTGGCCAAGGATTCAATCAGTTATGCCTACTGAATGACACCCCAGTAAAACTGGACACCAAAGCTCCGATGAGCTGTCCTGGTTGGCATGCTCTGTGTGTAGTCACACATCAAGGTGCTGGGGAAGCGACATGTTGTGACTCCAGGGAGAAAAGACAGAGGAGGCTTCATGCCTGGGACCCTCCCAGACCTCACCCTCTGCGTCTCTTCTTTTGGCTGGGTCTGATTTGTATCCTTTTGCTGTAATAAAACTATAACCTTAGTTAGGTATAGTGTTTCCCTGAGTTCCGTGACTCATTCTAGCAAATTATTGAACCTGAGAGGATAGTGGGAACTTAAACTGGTAGCCAGTTGGCCAGAAGTGAAGGTGGACTGGGGACTCCCAAATTTTCAGCCAGTGTATGAAATGAGGGCAGTCTTGTGGAGGCTTGGCCCAACTCCACACAGTTGGTATCAGAAGTCACTGCACTGAGTCCGGCAAATCCCCTGCACAGTCCCAATGGAAGGATCCTAAGTATGGTCCAAGGACCATTTTTTTTTTTTTTTTGCGGTACGCGGGCCTCTCACTGTTGTGGCCTCTCCCGTTGCGGAGCACAGGCTCCGGATGCGCAGGCTCAGCGGCCATGGCTCACGGGCCCAGCCGCTCCACGGCATGTGGGATCTTCCCGGACCGGGGCATGAACCCGTGTCCCCTGCATCGGCAGGCGGACTCTCAACCACTGCGCCACCAGGGAAGCCCCCAAGGACCTTTTTGATACAACCATCCAGATCCTTTCTTTCACGGAGTACAAATCACTGCAATAAGAGCCAAAACGCAGGAACGACCTTAGCAGTCATCTTTTCTGTGTGACCTTCCAGAGGAAATCAGTAGGGAGAGGAAGGTCAGAAACCAAGAGAAGGGAAGTGGAGAGGAAAGAGAAGGAGAGGCTCAGGGAGGAATAAGCAGTCGCGTTTTGGGGCGCAGGCATCTGAGTGAACAATGGGGGCGTGCAGCGCGTCACCAGGTCCATAGAGATTAGACTGAAGCACAAGGGCAAGTGGTGGCACCTTGATCAGGACAACTGATTGGTAAATCTGTGAAATTATGGCTCTTTTCCCCTAATTAGCTGAGGTTGTATTTAAATTCCATTTTCAAAGTGGTCATTCCTTTTTTTTAAAATTACTTTTATCTTTTATTTATTTATTTTGCCACACGGCACGTGGGATCATAGTTCCCTGACCAGGGATCGAACCCTCGCCCCCTGCAGTGGAAGTGCTGAGTCTTAACCACTGGACCGCCAGGGGAAGTCCCTCAAAGTGGTCATTCCTGAAAACTCAGGATAGGCATACTTTGCCTAGAGCCTCCTTATTGTTAAAGACCTATGGACCTGATGTGACCCTAACTAAGCCCCACCTCATATTACAAGTCCTTGGCCAAAATCCTAAATTTGGAAGAACAGCATGCCTGAGTGCTAGGACAGGAGAGAATCTGTGCCTATTACTTTCCTTCTACCCAGAGAAAGAACCCCAGATCAGCTTTTCCACAAAAGGAGAGTTTCCCAGATGCCACCCATACTTGGAAGAAGCCAGGTTGAAATACTAATCAAGTCAAACTTTCTTGATATTACTCTATCTTTCCCCAGGAGGGCTGCACTGAAACAAATTCGGACACCTGTGGCCTCCTCCTTCTATGCAGAGCAAAAAGCCAGCAGCAACCCCAAGCTGATAAGACTAACCTAAAGAGCAAATTATGGTGTAATTTCCTATGCTGATACTTTGTAGTCAATTTTAAAAAAAAGGTTTCATTTTCCTACTGGTCTGATTTCACAGGAACATTTTACCTGTTTTTGTGAGGCATTTTTTCTCCTGGAAGAGAGGCGCTGATTGGTCCCACATGACTGACAACCTAGTGTAATGAAAATTTCCAATGTAAACTTATTTTCCCTCAGTTTCAGCAATTTTAAATCTATATATAGAGATATCTTTGTCAGAATTGCATTGTTAGCTTCTCCCGGTAAACTGATTGTCTCACATTGTCAGTGCAAATAGAGATCTATTAATGGGTCTCACCTCCCAACTGATCCCAATGCTAGTCTGCTTACTGGCATGTACCAGCAACTTCGTCCACGGACACAAGTGCGATATTACCTTACAAGAGATCATCAAAACGCTGAACATCCTCACAGCAAGAAAGGTAAGCTATCTGGTACCATCTCTCCAGATGTTCTGGTGATGCTGTGCATATTTCTTAGACTGTGAAAAGAACATAACAGCTTCTAGAGAGTTGGTAGTTGGTGGTTGGTGATAGGATGGGGAGCAGTGTAGAGACTTTTCTCCTGGCACTTTTTTCACCCTGAGGGACCACAGGAAGTTTTCTCAGTTTGAGGGAGTCAGAGCTGCTCAGCAAGGCTTACCCTGTGCAGTTGGAGGTAACTCTGTCTCTTGCTCTCTCGTTCCTGCCTGGGCCAAGAACTTGTGCATGGAGCTGCCTGTAGAAGACGTCTTTGCCACCACAAAGGTAAGAGCTGTCCCGGGTCTGCTTTGGCAGATGGGTGACTTGGTGAGGAGAGCCATCCACAAGTGTTCGAACGAGAAATTTTTTTTAACATAAAGGGAACAGGCCCAAATTAACTATAATGGGTGAAACGTTTTCAAAGACTGAGAATTCTGATCTTTACTCTCAAATACATTTTGGTGTTTCTGGTTTCACTTGATTTAGAAGATGTTTAATAGAAAGCTTGGGTTTTGTAGTCATAATTCAGATCCCAGTCCAGGAAAAGCTCTTTAGGATTTTACCCAACCCAGGTCGAGTACCTGGAACATAGGAGGCACTCAATAAATGCTGTTGAAGGAGATAATTTTTCTGGCCCATATATTTCTGAAAAGCCAAATACTCTCACAAAAACAGATATTGAGATTACACGTTGAGAGAGCTTTCATTTTGTCTAAGAGACTTCCTATGGCAACAGAAAAGGTATCGCCAGAGCCCCTCCTCTTCCGCAGCCTGGTCACCTAACAGCCCACCGGTTCCGGGCATGGCTGTCCAGAGACCCTCATCTTGCTCTGTCCTGCCAACTCCCCTCTGGCCTGTCCAGAACCGTCCTGCTGGACAGGGGCCGACATATCCCTGCCTCCGGCTGCTCCTACCAGAGCATCTCACCTTTCCTCCTCCTGCTGCATCTCGCCCCCACCCCCCGATCTGCAGTGGGAGGAGATAGATTTGACAGCTGATAGTGCACTTTTCTCTGACAAACACATGACTACAGCCATATCAATAGCTTTCTGCACATCAGTTCCTGTTTTCATGGAAACACACGACTGAGAATGAAAAACCCAAAGCTTCAATTTACCAGTGGTCTCCTAACCACCTGCTTTCCACATGTACTAGACTTGGCCAGGAGTGAAGCCCTATGCGTTGGGTAGGGCCACACCCCAGCACCCAGGCCACAGGGCAGGCCTGTCCTGCTGGTGAGCAAAGCTGGTCTTCGGGCCTTTATCTGGATTATCTCACTTCGTTAAAGATTATTCCAGGAGTCTGATATACAATGATATATAATAGTGTAACATAATTATATAATAGTATATAATATAAACGTATAATACATAATATTATATAATACATATTATATAATTTTATCCTTCAGAATCTCATCCCATATCAGACTGTATCTGTCCATCAGCAGGTTGGAAGGACTTGGAGATTTTATATATATATATATATAAATTTATATATTATGTATATATATAATGTATTAATACTTTATGTATCTCATATATTAATATTGTATATATATAGAAATAAAATAGCCAAGAGTCCACTGAGCTGTGCTCTGGGCTCTCCAGAGGTTGGCTGCACTGCTGGGAGGGTGCTGCCAAAGCCAAGGGCAGGGCCCCAGCAGAAGTGCCGAGGGTTTGGAAGTGAGACAGTCTGTGGCTTTAGCCCCAGTTCTGCCATTAACTAACTATGTGGCCTTTGGTAAGTCTCCACACCTCTTTGTGCCTCAGTTTCTACATGTGAAGATCTGAAAGCAATTTTGAAAGTTGGCTGGAATCCAACTCTTGAGTTAGTGGAAAATGTTATTGTATGATATAACTCTTGATTAAAGGCAAAAACTGGTTGTAGAGAAGCAACCATTCTAAGAAAGAGGCCAGCGTTAGGAAATGATCAAACCCTCCATGACTGCGAGCCCAGTGCGACCCCACTCTGGGCTGCTCTAGAAGACCCAGCCAGCCCTCACCCCCGCCAAGGTGCAGGCCAGTCCCCGCTGCCTTCCTTCACTCTTACCTATCTCATGCCTTTTCCCGAACTGCTTCTATTCCTCCTGGATTAACAAGCTCATTTTTCCATTCTTCTCTTTTCCTCAAAGACTCAGCACTGCTTACTTATCTATTAAGATACTTCAGAACAAAGAAAGGTTGTTATTTTCAAAACCCACAAAGATGCTATGTGGGAGGAAAAGTTACTTCTTTGTGTTCTCAAGAAGAACATCTTTCCAAAATCCAGCATATTCATTTTAGTGCTTTTGGGGATCAAGAGTTCCATTTTGCCCAAATTGGGTGGCATCCTGCTCTTGGCAAATGCTGGAAGAATGTGCTGATCTAAATCCTGGGTTCCACATGCAGTGCCTCCCGAGTGTCTCTGAAGTTAGGTGGTCTGAGGAAGAGAAAGGTGGAAAGCAAGCAAGCTGGCTGGCCTAGGAAGGACTTCTTGGGTGGACCATTAGTTGGAGGTATTTCCTACTACCAAAGGGAGCAAAAGTCCATAATTTTTCAGAGAGCTCTATGCCAACCCTCAAATCTTTTTTTAAAAGTGAAAGTAGAGGATTTTTTTCATACATCACATTCACTGACTAAATTTGGGCATAAGTGGAGATAATGAATGCAATACATATAGGATGGATCTGTATGTCCTTAAATGAAGCTAGTCAAGACCCATTAGAACTCTAGCAGAATCCCTGTACCGAAGTCTCCCAAATGGTGTGCCACCACTTCTGTATTCCTATGAGGGGTGCGCTTCTTTCTGGCAGGAGACCAGGCCTCCCTTTTGAGCCTCTTTCCTGAGCAGTTCTGAACTGCAGAGTCCGCATGGCTCCTCAAAGTGTGCCCTAAGCAAGACACACTCAGGCAGCGAAAGCTGGACAAGCAGTCGAAAAAGTGGGCGGTCAGAGTGTCATCCTGTTGCCGCAATGCCAATGGAACTAAAACATTAAGGTCTTTAACTAAAACTAGTTAAAGACCTTTAGAATTCCTTCTTTTAAAAGTTTTCCATTTGATTCAAACTCTTTTCTATACTTATCCTAATCACCCTTAGAAAGTCTTTTGAAAAATATCTTTATTTAGTTATTTTTAAAGATTTTTTCATGTGGACCATTTTTAAAGTCTTTATTGAATTTGTTACAATATGGCTTCTGTTTTATGTTTTGGTTCTTTGGCTGCAAGGCATGTGGGATCTTAGCTCCCCGACCACGGATCGAACCCGCACCCCCTGCACTGGAAGGCGAAGTCTTAACCGCTGGACCACCAGGGAAGTCCCTGAAAAATATCTTTAGAGGGTGTTTTCCTACCTTAAATGGCTACATACTCAAAACTGAGACAGTATAGTTTCTAAGCTCCTAGCCAACGTTTTAGAAAAGGCTCATCAGATTTTGATGGAAAAATAAGCAAAGGATCTCTTCTCTTTTTGGCATTCTTGAACCTCATTGTTCTCTCTCCAGCAACATAGGCGTCTGCCTCCATCTGCATACTCAGCTAGTGTCTGCCTTCTCCTTGGCCTCGCCACCTCTGCTCACCCACAAAGCCCCCCAGAGGTATGGTGATTTATGGGAGGTTTCTTGACTCCCAGAGCCCAGAGATACTGGTGCTGCTCTTAAATTTCCAGCCAGAGTATATGCCCTTTGGAAGGACATGTACTTCATTAAGTACATACATGTCCTTCCAAAGGCCCTGCCCATGGGCCATCAAGCTCCACAGCGGAAAGTGGAAGCTTTCGTCGTAGTCTAGGATTCTGGCGCTTCAGTCTGGGTCAAGATCTTCCTGGAAAAACCCTAAAATATGAACTGCACTCCTAGAATTTAGCCTAAAGAAATAAGAGATGAACACAAAGATTTATATAGATGACTTGCTGCCACTTTATTTACAGAAGCAAAAAACTGCAGTGATAGGGGATTGATCAACTATGGCACAAATATGCCCTAGGTTCCTACACAGCTCTCAATCACATGTTCTTAAATATTACTGAATGATTTAAGAAATTGCTAGTGCTATATGTTAAGTGTAAAAAGGTTATAAAAGAGTATCAATAGTTGGTCCCTATTGCAAAAAAAAAAAGTATTAAAAAAATCTGGAGAGATAGTTAGCAAAATCTTAACGGTAGTTCTCTCTGGCTAATGGGATAATGAGTGAATTCGCTTTTGTTGAATGTATATTACTTTTTTTTTTTTTTTTTTGCGGTACACGGGCCTCTCACTGTTGTGGCCTCTCCCGTTGCGGAGCACAGGCTCGAACAGGCTCGAACCCGTGTCCCCCTGCATCGGCAAGCGTACTCTCAACCACTGCGCCACCAGGGAAGCCCCCTGTA
Source organism: Monodon monoceros (assembly GCF_005190385.1). Lineage (NCBI taxonomy): Eukaryota > Metazoa > Chordata > Mammalia > Artiodactyla > Monodontidae > Monodon > Monodon monoceros. The sequence goes on from NW_021703768.1 coordinate 110,361,338, forward strand.
TATTACTTTTATAGTAAAAAGTTTGGTAATCAGAAAAAATACAGAAGAACCTAAAAAGCTGCTTGGACAGTGCTTTTCACATAAATCCCCTGGAGATCCTGTTAATGCACATTGTGACTCAGTGGGTCCAGAGGGAGGTCTGAGATTCTGCATTTCTAACAAGTTCCCAGGTGATGCCCACGCTGCTGCTTCATGGGCCACATTTTGAGTGCAAGGAACAAGAGCAGGTCCTGGCAGAGGCTGGAGACAGGTTTATCTGAGCTGGATTGGGCTCAAGCTAAGACACCCTCCAGGCTCCGGGCCTTTGTTCTTCAGTGGAGAGAGAGAGGACACACCAGGCCTGACCAGGCCGAGACACATTCCCTCTCCCAGGTTCTCAAAAAGAGCTGGTTCCGCACTTGTACAAGCCCTCTTCTGAGGCTCAAAGGTCCCCAGGAAGAGCCATGTGGCCAGACTCACACCAGGGCTGCCAGCATTCCAAGGAGGTTCTGACCCTGCACATTCGAGGCTAGAAGCCCCTAACAGAAACTGTCCAAGGCCCAGCACCCTTTCTCAGAAGCTTCCCCTCATCTCCCCAGGCCACACTCCTGGGGCACCTAGCTCTGATCCTGGCACTCACCTCTAGCTGTGTGGGGACATGTCTTATCTCCTCACACTGCTACTTCCCATGGGGAGGGTTAAATGGAGAGTGCTGGCCAAAGTGGCACTGTCCAGGTCAAAGGGTGGGCGTTCATTTATTCAACAAACATGTGGGATTTCCAGGGAACCTGGATTCAAAAACTATAAATTACAGGAATAAGACAGAGCAGACTCTGATTACGAGCTGATGTACATACAACTGCATCCACAGAAAGAAGAGCTTGCATGGGATAAAGAAACAGACATGGGTTGTAGACAGATGGCCCCGCATGCAAATCCCCACTCTCCCATTTACTTAGTTGAGTGACTTGATTCAGGTACCCCTTCAGCAAAACCCTCCAAGGGAAAAGAAATTGGGAGGTTTCAGGAAAAGGCTGCTGCATTTGCAAGTAACTGGAAGAGGTTGTTTACTGTGACAAGCAGCCTCCATTCACATGGCAGGAATACTTGAATACCTGATCCACAGTTGAGCAAATTCACCTTCTCCACTTGTCCTTCTGGAAAGAAGAAATCAGAAGGAAACATCTCTCTCCAATGTTCAAAATCAAGCTAGCAGTGGCTATCTGTGGAATTTCTCTTTCTAGAACACAACTGAGAAGGAAACTTTCTGCAGGGCCGGGACTGTGCTTCGGCATATCTACAGATACCACAAGTGCTTCAACAAACCCCTGAGTGGACTTCACAGGAACCTCAGCAGCATGGCAAACATGGTAAGCTGCATTATGCCAACAGCTTGCCTTCCAATGGATGGCAGCCTTACTTCTAAGATATTTCTCCTTATGAATAGTAGTACCCTTGGTTAATCAACCCATTCATTCATTCGACAAATATTTGTTGAGGCTCTGTGAGTGTTGCTTACAGGTACTGTTCTAGGCACTGGGGATACAGTTCTTGCTCTTACAGAATGTGGTAATGGGTGAGTGAGAAAAGCAAACAAACATGATTCCAGTAGTGATAAGTGCCACGAAGAAAAATACAGGAATAAAGAACATACAGGGGTCATGAGGGAGAGGGCTGACTTAGTAGTTGGTGACATCATCTGAGCAGGTATTTGAATTAAGTGACAGAGCCGGCCATGTTACTGATGTGGAAGGAACATTCCAGGCAGAGGGAACAGCTGTGCAAAGGCCCTAAGGTAGAAATGAGCTTCATGTGTTCAAAGATTAATAGGAGGGCTGGGATCAGAGTCAGGGAGGAGGATTTTAATAGGAGATCACACAGGGCCTATGGATTCTGCCCCAAGCATGGTGGGAAACTCCCACAGGGTTTTAAGCAAGGCAGAGACCACGATCTGATTTATGTAATTTTTAAAATGATCATTCTGGCTACTGTGCAGTAAATAGACTGAGTAGGGGTAAGCATAGAAGCAAGATGGCCTGCTGAGAGGCTACCACAGTATTCCAGCCTGCAGATGACGGTGGGTGTGACAGGGTGGAAGCGGCAGACACTGTTAGATTTGGGATATTAACCAAAAATAGAGCCAGAAGGGCTTGCTGACACATCTACTGTGGGGGTGAGGGAAAGAGTAAAACGTGGCCTCCTGATTCCTAGCCTGGGCCCCTTGGGGAATGGTTGGTGCTGTTATCAGATATGGAAGACTGGGGGTGATCAGGGCTGGAGGCTGAGCTTAAGGTCAGGAGTTGAATTTTATACATAGTAAGCCTGAGGTACCTACTTAATAGTCAAGTGAAGATGTTGATAAGATTGTTGAAAAAGTCTGAAGCTTAAGGGAGATGTCAGAACTTGTGATATTAAGTGAAGAGTTCTTAGAAAGATGTTGTTTAAAGCCACAGGCCTGGACTTCTCTGGTGGCGCAGTGGTTGGGAATCCGCCTGCCAATGCAAGGGACATGGGTTTGAGCCCTCTGGTCTGGGAAGATCCCACATGCCACGGAGCAACTAAGCCTGTGTGCCACAACTACTGAGCCTGCACTCTAGAGCCCGCGAGCCACAACTACTAAAACCCACACGCCTAGAGCCCGCAAGCCACAACTACTAAAACCCACACATCTAGAGCCCGTGCTCCGCAATGAGAGAAGACACGGCAATGAGAAGCCCGCGCACCGCGAGGAAGAGTAGCCCCTGCTCACCGCAACTAGAGAAAGCCCACGTGTAGCAATGAAGAACCAACGTAGCCCCAATGCAGCCAAAAAAAAGCAGGGCCAATTAAAAAAAAAAAAAAGTCACATAAAGAAAGAACAAAATCCAAGGACTGAGCCCAGAGGCACTCTAACATATAGAGGTCAGGAAGAGGTGGGTCCAGCAAAAGAGACTGAGAAGTAGCCAGTGAAGTAGGAGAAGTCAAAGAATGTGTGGCACCCCAGAATGCAAGTGAAGAAACTCCTTTAAGAAGAAGGGAGTGATCAACTGTGTCAAATGTACTAACAGGTCAAGAACGATGAACACTGAGAATGGCCACTGGATTTGTCATGAGGGAGGTTACTGGTGATGCTGATATAAATGGAGATTCGGGAATGAAAGCCTGACTAGAGTGGATTCCATAGAGAATGGGGCTAGGGAGGAGTGAAAAGAAAGGGGCACTGAGTATAAAAACTCCTTCGAGGTGCTTTTCTATAACGTCGCAGAGAAATAGAACAATAGCTGAAGGGCAGGTATGGCATGAAGGAAGTTCTTTTAAGGTGAGGTCTATATGGAGCATGTCAGTATACCAGTGGGAATGATCCAGTAAGAGGGGAGAACTGATGGTAGGAAAGAGGCAGAGCCAAGAGTGGATGTTATCTAATGCCAAGTAGAGGAATTGGAGACACTCATCCCCTCCCTGCTGCCTTATTTACAAGGTAATAAAACAGGGAGATGACACTACACCTACTGTCTTTTTTTTTTTTTTTTTTTTTTTGCGGTACGCGGGCCTCTCACTGCTGTGGCCTCTCCCGTTGCGGAGCACAGGCTCCGGACGCGCAGGCTCAGCGGCCATGGCTCATGGGCCCAGCCGCTCCGCGGCATGTGGGATCTTCCCGGACCGGGGCACGAACCCGTGTCCCCTGCATCGGCAGGTGGACTCTCAACCACTGCGCCACCAGGGAAGCCCTCATTGTCTCTTTTGAGCCTCTTAATTATCTTAGGAAGTAGGCGCTATTGTTCCCCTTTTACAAAGGAGGAAACTGAAGCTTTTATAAACGAAGTAGTTTGTCCTAAGCAATGCAATTAATAATTTGGTAGAGCTGAGATTCAAACTGAAGCAGTGGCCTGGTGGTAGGTACCAGGAATCCTTTCCACCCGAAGGGCTGCCAAGCTATGATGTTTCTGGTTAATGGGCAGGGGGACTGAATCTCTCTCTCAGCAGTCCAGATGGCACGGGCTCAAGATGGCAGCAGGCAGGTCTGAGCCTCCACCTTCATGTTACGTCCCTGAGCAGAACCTAGCTGTGACACCCCTCTCCAGGGATGGCCCCACCCTGAAGGCAGACAGTTAGTGATGGTACAGTGGCCATTTCTAGGAGTGTAAGTAGCATGCACCAAAAACAGGCAAACCCTGTTGGCCTAGTGGCAGAGTCAAGCCAGACTGGAGGCCCTGGTTTGATCATTGCTCAGGTGGCAAGTGGCAGCATAGGCTTGACCCAGGTAGACAGGCATGAGCAAGACTCAAATACTTAGCAATGAAAACTAATGAAATGTTTCTTTTGTAGACCTGTTCTGTGAATGAAGCCAAGAAGAGTACGTTGAAAGACTTCTTGGAAACGCTAAAGACGATTATGAAGGAGAAATACTCAAAGTGTTGAAGCTGAATATTTTAATTTATGAGTTTTTAATAGCCTTATTTTAAAAATATTTATCTATTTATAACTCATCATAAAATAAAGTATATGCAGAATCTGACAGCATGATGTCATTTTAATGGCATAGACTATATTTACTTGCCAACTTTTGGGGAAACCAATTTAATTTACTGAGAGACTAAAACTGGTGTGGGAATTAAAAAGGAAAGACCACTTCCCTCTCAAGGAGTTCCCTCTCTCATTGGGGACATAATGCATGAAATGATTAAAGAATACAAGGCCACACAAGATGTAAATGATAATCAAAAGAGCTTGCAGAGTGGGTCCATAAGTCCCACTGACTATCAAGTAATTCTGAATTTAAAAAGTGTCAACTGGATGCTTAGAACATTCTTTTCCCATTGGCACAAGGGTTGCTATATTGAGTCCACGGTGGGGAAATAATTCTAGCACACTACCTGGCACTGCAGTGAACAATATTTAATGTCCTAATAATGTAAATTCTTTTGATTCTCAAGCTTTGAACCAACCAATAGACAAAACATGGAAGACTTAATTATGGTTACAGAACAGACTAAATGCGATCAAACTGACAACAGAAAAGGAATAGCTCAAAATGACTGAGAGGTAAAAGCAAAAGGAAAGATAGAGAGGTGGGGCACCAACACTGTCTAAGGTTGATGGAACAAGAGACTTAAGTATTTATTCAAACCTGGAAACGCAACAGAAGATCTAAAAATAACTTACTATAAAAAATTTGGAAGGGGCAGTATAAATAAGGTAAACTCTCACTTTTCAATGGGGAAATCAATACAAAATACCTAAAGTTGATTAAAAAAATAGTTGGCAAGGTGGTCATGAACTGATGAATGTTGCAGCGGGGGATGGGTACATGACGGTTGATTATACTACTCTGCTTTTACACGTGTTTGAAAGTTTTTATAATAAAAAGTGAAAAAAAACAATAAAGTAAAACCAATAGTAAGTAAATCAAGAAATCTTTGGAATTATAATGGTAACCACCAGAAAAACTAAAAACAAAAAAGGGAGGGTGGACTGTTGGGAATGGGACTTGGAATAAGAAACAGTGAAAGCAGGGCAGGAGATTTCTGGCTTTCTATTTAAAGTCTGTGAGTGTGACCATGTGCATAAGTGATAAAATGTTTTTAAAAGTTAAAGTACTAAAATTAAAAAGACAGACAATAGCAAACGTTGGTGAAGATGTGGAAAAACTAGAACTGTCATACATTGCTGGTATGATTGGAAAATGGTAGCCATTTTGGAAAACAGTGGGGTAGTTCCTCAAAAGATTAAACATAGTTACTATATGATCCAGTAATTCTAATCCTAGGTATCTACACCGAGGGAACTGAAAACATATGTCCACACAAAAACCTCTACACAAATGTTCATAGCAGCATTATTCACTTATAGCAAAAAAGTAGAGACAACCCAGATGTCAATCAACTGATGAATGGATAAACAAAACGTGCTATAGCCATACAATGAAATATTATTTGGCAATAATAAGAAAAGTACTGACACATGCTACAGTATGGATGAACCTTGGGAACACTATGCTAAATCAAGGAAGCCAGACACAAAGGTCACATACGGTATGACTCTATTTATATGAAATGCCCAGAAGAGGCAAATCCATAGAGGCAAAACGTAGAATATTGGTTGCTAGGGGCTGCGGGGATGAAGGAAGAGGGAGTGACTGCTAATAGACATAGCGTTTCTTTTGGGAGCAAGGAAAATGTTTTGATATGAGATAGTCAATAATGGTTGTACAACTCTGTGAAAATACTAAAAACCACTGAATTATATACTTAAAAGGATGAATTTTATAGTATGTGACATATCTCAGTAAAGCTGTTATTTTAAAAAATTAAAGGAGAAAAACAAGTGTCAAGTCATTGAAATTTGCCTTTTAAAGACATGTTCTCTGCAAGAATATGGATCTAGTAACAGTGAATGAGCATTCTCTTTTCATTCTTGCTCACACACATATGACAAAAATTAATACTAGTACTAAAATTATACCAAAACATGCAACATCTTTTTAACCCTTTCAAAATAAGGGAACAAATCAAAAGCTTAAAGTCTCACCCTGACCACAGTCAGTTTCACCCTGCCCACATAAAATACCAGCATGCCAAGGGCAACAAGTAACTAAGAGAGTCATGGAGCCTTCTAAGGCCACAATGAAAATTTTAATTTCCTTTCTTCTTTGATTGAGACTCATTTGCATTCAATGGCTAATGTGAGCTGTAGTCTGCCACAGGATATGACTTGTGGGTTATAGTTTGTGTATGAGGCCAGAATGGTAAAAGGAAAGGCAATCGGAAGAAAGATTTAGAACAGGCCACAGAAGGGACATATGCAGGCTCCAGGCAGGTCTGCCACCGACAGAAATACCCAACAGTAAGCCCTGGAGTTTACCAAGGGAGTGAGAGAACATGAATCAAGCAGGACATACATAAGAAGAATGAGCGAAGAAACTTCAGGATTAAGTGAGAGTTGAGATGCTTGTCTCTTAAGCACATTCACTTAGGAAACTTAGTTACAGCCCATACCTACTTCATAGGACGTGCCTTTTATCTGTGCATGGAATGTGTGACACTGAGAGCAAAGGCTGATCCCCTCCCTCCCTGCTATCAGCTACTTCCACCTTTTACCTATGAATATATTCTATCTCTAACTGGTATTTGTAGGTAATAAATACTTATTGAATAAACAAATGAAAGAAAAAAACATTTTGCTCAAATCTGTGGCTGAATGTCTTTCATTGAAACATTCTTGGGCAAGTTAGAAATGCTGGTCTCTGATAAAAATGCCCCAGGGGCTCTCTTGTTGCTATTAGCCAGTGCCCTGTCCAGGTTTCCCACCCTCCTCTGCACGTCATCTTGATCAGCTTCTCCCAAATCATCTGAGAACGGGGAATTTCAGGGCAGAGTGCAAGGTACAGCTTTCTCATGGCCTGGCCTCCCAGCATACAAGGTGAGCCTCGCAGTTCCTACCACTTTCCAATGAGGGCAAGGCAAGCACTTTCTCTAGTCTCGGAGCCGATTTCCTGTTTCAAGTCATCAGTTCAATTGGAGCTCCATTCCCAGGTGGAGTACTAAAACCTCCTAGTTAGCTGTCTTTGCCCCGAGCACTCAGACGTTCTCTCCTCAGCTCTCTAGTGTTTCTCTTCTAATCCGTCCTTCATGTCAACTTCTTCCTAGTTCAGCGTTCGGTCTCTAACACCGTGTCAGCTGCTAGGGAGGAATGCTGTGCCTGGTAGCTCACCATTCACTCTCCTTCACTACAGCCCTCAACATGCTGCACTGTCATTCTCCACTTACATGGTCATGAGCTTTGCAAGGACCTTCTACTCAGCACAGCATGGGTCCACAGTAAATACAGAAGACACCTGGTGACTGAGTGGCATAACTCATGACGGAGTAGAAATCAAGGCAAACATAATATTTCTGTAATGACTCTGGTAGGTTGGGTTAGGCAATATCCTCTTGTGAAGATTGGTATCAACTCTGAGAAATATTTTATTCAGTTGTAAAGTCCCAGTTAAATTCCTTTGTAAAACTGGAGAAATAAAGTCTTTGATTAAAAACTAAAATTTCCCCAGCCCTCTCAAAAGGGGTAGGGGAGGGGAGCAGGTGTAGAAGAATGTCTGATCTGTCATATTCTTTTGTCAGAGCCATAAACGTGTTTGGGTAAGACAAAGTGATGTTCTGATAACGTTGATAAAAGTAACTTGAAGACTGGGTCACAGGAAGCCCAAGATAAATGCTGAGAGGAAACAGGTTCTTTTTGAAGTAGCCTCTTCATAATCATTTTCCCACACATTTGTTCAACTTCCGAAGGAGGACTGAATACTTGATTTGCTTTGCAAATGAAAAAGCTTAAGAATGAGACATTCAGATAATGTTATAACATGTGCTTAGAAGGCTCCTCCAAGCTTGCTTTAAGTTTAGGCTGCAGCTTCAGAATCGTGTGAACAGTTCCTGCAGTCACATACTAACTGTGTTACCTTAGGCTGGTACTTGGGGTTTTTGTGTTTTTTTGCACTTGGTTTTAAAAAGAGATTCTTGAGGGTCTTCATAAGAAGGTGGGATGGACAACAACCTCAGCAGCATCCTGACAACACAGGCAGTAACAGGTTCCCTGAGGGTGCACCTTAGTGGTGTCGCTTGGTGATAGTATCACAGCTCCAGAGCTCAACTGGGGAGGAGGGGCTGCGGGTGGGAAGGTGCACTATTCCTTATCTTGCTTACACTATGGCAGGCCTCTAATTTTATTTCCATATTCTACAAACATGTGTAGAAGTTTTACACTAGCTAGCACTTGGGAAGAGGAAGAGAGCAAGACCTGAAATGGCCAGAGGAGTCTCCTCTCTACACAAAAAGCACACTGAAATCCTTTGAAACTTGCTGACAAATCAAAACTTCTCAATGTCCTCTGTGAACTTCTTGAGGCTGCCTAGCACAGTGCCTGGTAATCAATAAATGTTTGTCCAAAGAACACACGATTAACAATAATCCAAGCAATGTTATTGTTTTGGAGATATTTTAAGCTCATTAAAAGTTTTTGAAAGATATCATGATATTGTTACCAATAAGAAACGTCTCCTTTTACCTTTATTTTCCATACAGACTTCTTTAAGTTTCTGTTCTCAAACACCTAATGACAAGGATAACAAAACTTGGATTAAAATATTTTTGGTGAAAATAAATTTTATCAATGAGAAGGGGCATTTTAAAAAACATCTCTCCCAGGTTTCTGTATCATGATGATTTCTGTTTGAAGACCCACAACATTAAGAGTTTCTGGTGTGAAATTACACAGGTCTCTCTTAACCTCATGAAACAGAGCCAAGCACAAAGAACCTGCCTATTAAGATCAGGATGGACATAAACACAAAAATAGCTCAGTAAAGAAGCAGACCACTATTACAGGCATTAGGTAAAGGTTTTTATTTCTTATTTAACCATGCTGTATGTATACACACAATATCAATATATACAACTTGAACAAATACAATATATACATAAAATACAATGAAAGTTGGCTTTTGAAATTAATACGACAAACTTATCATATGATTTGTAATTCTGGCCAGTATACAGTATTGTAGTAATGCTATTGAAGTTATTAATGATTTAAATTAGACTACAGTATAAGTTCAAAGGCACTAGGAAGATCTATGTTTTCTTCTAGCATTTTAGATCAAAGAATAACTAAAAAGGAAAACAAATGCATACATTAAGAAACTGGGCAGACACTGGCATACTTAAATGTAAACTCTACCCGTTCTTTAATTCACAGCCCTGTAGGAAAGGGAGGGACTTTCCTTAAGATAAGAGTTAAGGGAAAAAATGTTTTTAAAAGACTAGAAAGAAACAAAACAACTGAAACCTATAATCATAATTTTAAAAACGTGTTACAGTTGAAGTAGCACCACCCTCTCCCCCAAAGTAATCTTAAATTTCTTGCAGCAAAAAAAAGTCCCCTTTTCCCAGAAAGTAGATGCCACAGCATGTCAAATGGATTCTACTTGTGGGACGAACACATAGATGTAGACCCGCCACCTTGATTACTCTTATACTTCACAAGAATCTAGACAAAAATGGGGAATACTATTATATTTTAATATCCTTATTACTACATGTAATTGCAAGGTTTACTAAAGAACATACCACAAACAACATTCTACCAAGGCTCCTTTTAATAAATATTACTTTTTTAAATTAAAGAGAAAAATAGCCATTCAATAACCTACTTATATGTGACACTCATTTTAAATCTGCTTCTTATATCAAATAATGAGCAAGTTTGTTCATCTATAGCCTTTCATGAAATTAACACCAAAGTTACAAAATATTTCATTTATGGACAATGACACAAAGTAACTGTGAAGAAACCATAGAACTACTACGATTACAGCTAAGTGAAGAGCTCTAAAGTCAGGTTCCCATGTTTGCACATGGATACTCAGGCCTGGCTCCAATATCTAATCCTGGTATTATATAAGATGAATATTTAATGCCCATCTGGTATAATCAGTTCTAATATAAATGCTTTAAAAAAAACTGCTAAAGTAGCCTGTTTTTAAAATTTCTCAACGTTTTGAGTTTTTATAGATTTTCGTTTTGTTACTGCTATGGCGTGGAAAATAAAAAAACCCTAACATACTGGCTTAAATTTTCTATAATGTTTTAAAGCTTAATTCTAAAGTTATTCCTTTCTATTAACTGGATGGTTAAAGGGTAGACACGTGCATTCTTTAAAAAGAAGAAGAAGTCATATTTTTTTCCTACTGGTAAAATTAAGATTTCTCTAGAGTTATTATTAACAGAGTTAAATATGCATCTACAATTGCCAAGATATTCTGCTTACACAAAGCTTTTACAAGACATAAATTCACCTCAAGTCTTCACGGTACCTAAACAATGCCCCACAAAGTTATAAATGTCTAACTATCTTACACGTTACAAAGAAAATGCTTCCAGTTAACTGCAATTCTTATTACCTAGAAAATATTCACCATACACAGGATATTTAGTACATCACCTCTGGAATGTACTTTAAATTTATGGACACATTTTTACCACCACCTCACAAATAACACTACATTCGCTCACTCCCATTCTATATACATCTTTGTAATTATAAACCAATATTTAACCAAACTTACTAAAATAATGTTAACTTAATAAATACTCATTTATGAAGTCTTAAAACTTGTAGCCAATGCGTTTCAGGGCTGATTACATAATTTTAAAACTCATAAAAGATATATATATATATATATATATATATAGTGGTTTTGGAGTAGCATAACTTTAAAAAAATAAAAATTTTGTAAGCAGTCAACAAAAGAACAAACAATTCTACGACTTTTTTTTTTTTTACTATAAAATAAAAATAATTTTTATTTTAGAGGTATGGTCTAACTGGATTTGTCAATGGAAGAAATTCAGGGAAGAATATTTTCTTTATAAAATAAGAAGAAAGACAAAACAAAGTGTTTTAAAGGCAAAGAATTAAAAGATATTTTTCTTGCTTTGTCTGTATTTTCTAGAAACGGAGACCTTTCTCAGTTGGGAGAAACAGAGCAATTTTCATCAAAATTTAGAACTCAGACACAGGAAAGCATCAGTTAATCATGTTTCAAAGTGAATTTAAAAAAATAATAACCATAGAGGCAAATGTTAGTGACCAGTATTTAGCTTCTTAATTTTCTGCAGCTGTGACTCCTTTGTATGCAGGTACAGATTCAATGTTTCAAGAAACATGAAACCAAAACAAACAAACAAAAAATTTGACTTGAAGTCAAAGTGGCAAAAAAAAATCAAGAGAGGTCCAGATGAAACATATCTTCAACTTTTGTTTTTTAAGCATGTATACTTCTAAAGATTGACTATCGGATTATAAAATTTTCTATAGATCAATAAGATCACCCATCTCATATTTTAAATGCAATGAATGTTAGTATAAAAATTAGAACATATTATAAAAGGCCAGGTGGGTGTTAGGATAGAATCATTTCTTAGATTTGCAGCCCATACATTCATATATAACAGGAAAACATAGGACAATTAGACCTGCAACTTTCTATGTGCAAAACAGGACTTATATTTTTTTTTCTATTTTGAATATCCGGTCATCTAAATATACAGTAGTTGAGTAAATCACTAGCAGATTTATGTATACATTTAAACTGCAACTCTCTATAGTATAAGCTGCTCTCTCAACTTCCCTGCACAGTATAAGTTGAAAACTAATATGACAATTTGAACAATTACCAATTGTACAATTTTAATGTTATATTAACTTAATATATATAGACTAAAAGTTATTAGGCAAATTATTAGTTCCAGTCTTACTGCATGATCTACAGCTTCCATTATTTGAAATAACACAAAAGTCTTCAGTGTTTTAATTAAAGGTTTTGTCCAGGCATGAGGATATCACTAATTTTTATTCTGACTTTAAGTCTGTAACATTTACTGAAGTAAAGAGTCAATTACAGTTTCAGGCTTTGCAGAACGCTTTCTGTTTGGAGAAGAGAAAAAGAAAACATGAATGCTTTCCTAAAAGACTGAAATGCAAACACTTTACATTATGTAGTAGATAATACCAGGCAGCCATAGAGTCTAGAAACAGGCCAAGGTTTGACATGCTTGACCATGAGATCAATTAATGTCTGCCTTTTCAGGCTAGGGAAAGGTCGCCTAGAGTGAGCACAATAGCAAGGCCCTCCACTCCACCACCCACAGTGATGAAGGAGTGAGTGAACAATAAACTGGACTAGACAATGTGGACAGGCCAAGCGGTCTGCATGCTTGCCAGATTTGAACCCCCTTATTATCTCTTCTGGGGTATGCTAAAGATGCCAGCTTATTCAGTGAAAATCAGAGTCACAAATCATCTGAAGCAAAAACTCACAAATGACTGTGTAGGAAATGATGGAAATGTTCCATTAATCTATCATGTTTATTGCAGTTTTGCTTATTAGCACACTGAAATATGTGCTTCTAATGAGGAATATCACATTGAACATTGTCAAGCAATGTAATGTAGTATCAATAAACCACTTATCATGTATATTTGTCTATAATTATGGCCATTTACTGTTTTCATAATACAGCAGGCTAATTCTGGTACACAGAGATGCTGGATTTGGCTCGTCGAATGTTAGCTCACATTTGTTTTTTTTTTTTTAGATTAAACTGAAAAAGTATACATTTTAAAATAAGCATTCTGAAAACTGTATCCAAATACCTTATGAAATTATTTGCTTGTTTTAGGTCCACATAGCTTTTAAAAAGTGACTAAAGACGGAGATCTCATGTAAATAATCCTGATTTCTGGCTTCTCCTTTGAAACAAGAAGATCCAGAAACCATGGGCCCTCTTTCCCCAAACTAACTAGAAGCAGGGTAACAGGCCACTCACTCCAGACAGAACATGCTCCGTTTTGCCCCAGCCCACACCATTGCCTATTTTTCTCCCACACTGAGGGCAACTGTCTTACCACTTATCATCATACTTGAACTGTCACTTTTCTTACTAACTGCAGAGTTAAGAGGAAAATACCTCCATTAAAAGTGGAAAAGTCAAAGACATAGAGGAATTGGTGTTTCTTTGAATTGATTTGCTTCATTCATTAATATTACATGCATGGCTTCTGTTGGCATATGAAATGCTTTTAATGTCTGACATCTAAATGTTGAAGAATGTAAAAATTTGTACACTTTTAATATGCTACTGATTCCTCCTCCCCAAATTTATAAAACTTAGGTTATGTCTATGAGATTACGTTACACAAAAATATTAAAACTTAGACTTCACCCTACACGTAACTCAAAAGTCTAGGTACTCAAAGTAGGGAAAAATATGCTTATTATTTCTTGTCATTTCAGGAGCCCCGAAGTCTGTTAGTCAGTTTCAATAAGCTGAACAGTACTTAATGTAGGGAAGGGAGAGAAGAAATAAGCTCCAGCCCAGGGCATTCACATCCTCATTTCTCTGGGCTATGTTACAATACATATAGACTACTCAAGAGTCAAAGGACAGGGAAAGACAGAGAAGTTTTATTTAACTGGTGACTGAGGAAATCAAGGTTCTTGGGGAAGTACTCATGACAGAAAAATGAATCAGCTGAATACAATACCTTGGGAGTCTAACGAGGCAAATTAATTAGCATCTCACTAGAATAATTAGTGTAAGGATTAAGGAATTAAAATAGTAATGACTTATTATACATTTGGAAAGAACAAAGTAAATTAACAATAAATTCTACTACTCAGGAGGGCTAAAGAAGTTGGAAGACCTTAATTCTTTAGCCAGATTTTATTTACTCAAATTGTAACTACATAGGACTTCAATATTTAGTTAAATATATCAGACAAAATACTTATCATGTTAACTAAATTTCCTTTAAATGTACTTAATTTGAAAAATCTCACTGCCTTTGGCTCATGGGACTCAAAGACAGTTCTTACCTTCTCCCTGTTTTTGGCCTTGCTTTCCCCTTTGAAGTCCGTGGCCTCTCTAATTTCATCAAGGACTGCCGTAGGCTCTCCTCAGTATAGGCAAGATACACATGGGAAAGGTCCACCTCAAAGGGCTATATGTAAAGGAAATAAACACAAGACATTCTTACAGAAGAATTTAAACCAGATTTGGGGGAAGATTTAAAATACTAAATAAACTCTTAGGAAAAAAAGCCAAAGACAAAACCAAATAAATATCTAAACATATGTTTTTCTAATGCCATTTATCTCAAATGTATTCACTAAGTGTTGGTGAAGAAGCCCTGACACACTATAAATTCCTTAGCAGTAAAGAAAAACTGTTGCTGTTTTCCCTAAAGCTGCTACTTCCTCTTGTTGACCTAAGACTAGGACCAGCTTTGAAAAGGACAGACTTATTCTAGTCTCTAACCAAATCCCCAAGGCCCAGAGAGATGGTGAAAAGAGTCTCCAAAGAGAACTACATGCCACTCTTGTCACAGAAATGCCTGCCATCACGACTGAAGGTGAACAGAACTGTCCTAATAATCACCCCATCCTAGAGCCTCTATTCTCAAAATAGTAGCCTATTTTTCAGCTGAGCTGATTAACAGATATCATGATGATAACACAATTTAGTGACCCACATTCCTATAAAGAACCAACTGTAGTTTTTTTTGTTTTGTTTTTTTAAAAAAGCACTCTTACGTCTTTCTCCTTTTTATCAGGAACTGGAGTCTGCTTTCTCATGTTATTTCCTGTGTAGGCAACACATTTCTCAAAAAAGGAAAAAAGAAGGGGAGGAGAATTATCTTAATTAGCGATTAATACTATGAATGAGGCAAATTACTATGAGATATACTGATGGTACACTCATAAAACACGATTTGAATGCTGGAATAGAAAGGGACCCCAGAGGTCATTCAGTCCTATACACCAACCTACACCATCTCTACTATGTATAACACACAGAATATTCTGTGTGTTATAACATAATTATTAAAACATCTTATCCACCTCAGTGGCTTCTCACTTGATTCATCCTCTGGACTACCTTTCTCCACATTGTAGCCAGTACAATTCCAGTCTACAGGAAGTATTCCATAGTATTTCATGAAAGGATGAAGGTTAATACTCACTAGTTGCCATTCCCCTATGTCTTCATTCCAATGGACATAGTTTTCAATCATTTCCTTTTAAAAGAGTCAGAGATGATCTACTTTTAATATTTAATAACATTTAAAATACTGCAAAATATTCATGGAACTAAAATCTTAATATAGTAAGTGAAAAAAGTTAAGTCTCAAAACATTATATACTGCATGATGCCCCTTTTATATATTTTAAAATATATACTTTCAAGGAATATATGTAGATTCAATTAAACTGTATAAAAATAAAAAGCAAGGAAATAAAGAACATGGCATTCAGGATGGTGGTTACCTTGAGCTTGAAGAGGTAAAGGGATAGAAAAGGCAAGTGGGAAACCACTTGGTTAGAAACAGGTCACTACCATGGGCCTAGCTTTTGTTTTGGGTGACAAGTTCACTACAAAATAACTAACTAAACAAAAGTAGGCCATCCAAGGACCATCAAGGACAGTATATTGTGAGCCAAATAGTAATTCTGTGCAGCTGAGGCCAAAAGGAAAAAAAATACTAAGGCTTATATTCAGACAAATTTCTTAAAGCTGTATATAGATTCAAAATAAATTTTTAAAAATCAATGTTAGAAATTAAAGATGATACAAATAGATGGAGAGATATACCATGTTCTTGCATTGGAAGAATCAACATTGGGAAAATGGCTCTACTACCCAAAGCAATCTACAGATTCAATGCAATCCCTATCAAACTACCACTGGCATTTTTCACAGAACTAGAACAAAAAATTTCACAATTTGTGTGGAAACACAAAAGACCCCGAATAGCCAAAGCAATCTTGAGAAAGAAAAATGGAGCTGGAGGAATCAGGCTCCCTGACTTCAGACTATACTACAAAGCTACAGTAATCAAGACAGTATGGTACTGGCACAAAAACAGAAATATAGATCAATGGAACAGGATAGAAAGCCCAGAGAGAAACCCACACACATATGGTCACCTTATCTTTGATAAAGGAGGCAAGAATAAACAGTGGAAAAAAGACAACCTCTTCAATAAGTGGTGATGGGAAAACTGGACAGCTACATGTAAAAGAATGAAATCAGAACACTCCCTAACACTGTACACACAAAAAAAACTCAAAATGGATTAAAGATCTAAATGTAAGGCCAGACACCATCAAACTTTTAGAGGAAAACATAGGCAGAACACTCTATGACATAAATCACAGCAAGATCCTTTTTGTGACCCACCTCCTAGAGAAATGGAAATAAAAACAGAAATAAACAAATGGGACCTAATGAAACTTAGAAGCTTTTGCACAGCAAAGGAAACCATAAACAAGACGACAAGACAACCCTCAGAATGGGGGAAAATATTTGTAAATGAAGCAACTGACAAAGGATTAATCTCCAAAATTTACAAGCAGCTCAATATCAAAAAAACAAACAACCCAATCCAAAAATGGGCAGAAGACCTAAACAGACATTTCTCCAAGGAAGATATACAGATTGCCAACAAACACATGAAAGGATGCTCAACATCATTAATCATTAGAGAAATGCAAATCAAAACTACAATGAAATATCATCTCACACTGGTCAGAATGGCCATCATCAAAAAATCTACAAACAATAGATGCTGGAGAGGGTGTGGAGAAAAGGGAAACCTCTTGCACTGTTGGTGGGAATGTAAATTGATACAGCCACTATGGAGAACAGTATGGAGGTTCCTTAAAAAACTAAAAATGGAACTATCATACGACCCAGCAATCCCACTACAGGGCATATACCCTGAGAAAACCATAATTCAAAAAGAGTCATGTACCAAAATGTTCACTGCAGCTCTATTTACAATAGCCAGGACATGGAAGCAACCTAAGTGTCCATCAACAGATGAATAAAGAAGATGTGGCACATATATACAATGGAATATTACTCAGCCATAAAAAGGAACAAAATTGAGTTATGTGTAGTGAGGTGGATAGACCTAGAGACTGTCATACAGAGTGAAGTAAGTCAGAAAGAGAAAAACAAACACCATATGCTAACACATATATATGGAATCTTAAAAAAAAAAAAAAGGTCAGAAAAACCTAGGGGCAAGATGGGAATACAGATGCAGACCTACTACAGAATAGACTTGAGGATATGGGAAGGGGGAAGGGTAAGCTGGGACAAAGTGAGAGAGTGCCATGGACATATATACACTACCAAACGTAAAATAGATAGCTAGTGGGAAGCAGCCACGTAGCAGTGGAAGATCAGCTTGGTGCTTTGTGACCACCTAGAGGGGTGGGATAGGGAGGGTGGGAGGGAGGTAGATGCAAGAGGGAAGAGATATGGGAACATATGTATATATATAACTGATTCACTTTGTTATAAAGCAGAAACTAACACACCATTGTAAAGCAATTATACTCTAATAAAGATGTTAAAAAAAATCAATGTTAAAGTTCACTAAAATATACTGGAAAGACAGAAATGTGGGGAAAAGAATAATAGAGGCTAAGATTTTTAAATTATACTAGCATTTAGAGTCAGCATACATCTAGAGATGGGTGGTAGTGATCACTGCACAACACTGTGAATGTACTTAATGTCAATGAACTGTACTCTTAAAAATAGTTCACTGCAGCACTATTTACAATAGCCAGGACATGGAAGCAACCTAAATGTCCATCAAGAGATGAATGGTTAAAGAAGATGTGGCACATATATACAGTGGAATATTACTCAGCCATAAAAAGGAACGAAATTGAGTTATTTGTAGTGAGGTCGATGGACCTAGACTCTGTCATACAGAGTGAAGTAAGTCAGAAAGAGAAAAACAAATACCATATGCTAACACACATACATGGAATCTAAAAACACGGTACTGATGAACCTAGTGGCAGGGCAGGAATAAAGATGCAGACGTAAAGAACGGACTTGAGGACACAGTGGGGGAAGGGGAAGCTGGGAAGAAGTAAGAGAGTGGCATGGACATGTATACACTACCAAATGTAAAATAGGTAGCTAGTGGGAAGCTGCTGCATAGCACAGGGAGATCAGCTCAATACTTTGTGACCACCTAGAGGGATGGGATAGGGAGGGTGGGAGGGAGATGCAAGAGGGTGATACGGGGATATACGTGTACTTATAGCTGATTCACTTTGTTGTACAGCAGAAACTAACACACCATTGTAAAGCAATTATACTCCAGTAAAGATGTAAAAAAAAAAAAATAGTTAAAATGGTAAATTTTATGTATGTTTTACCATTCCCCTGCCCACACACACACACAGAATTAGCATCCATAAACAAGGAGAAAAGGTTCGCACAGGAGTTTTGTTTATTCTAATTATAGGATAAAGAATGTTGAAAGAATAAACAGGACCTATACCTTTACATGAGTTACGTGAATTTGGCCTTCCTCCCAGGACTAAGAAATTCTTATTCAGATACTTAGTTACTCAAACAGAGAATTATGTATTAAGAACAGTTAACAGCTGAAGTGAAATGTGATGGCCATTAGTTCAAGAAAATTTTATCATCAGCAACTGAAATGTAAATATTTACCATTAATTAAATTAGAAATTATATTTCTTTAGTCCTTAACCCCAGCCAAGTGACCTAATACCTAATACCTAAGACAGAGAAATTCCCACTTACCTGATAATCCTGAGGTATAAAATTATCAATAATAAGCATCTGAAGTCGAAGCTCCCGGCTAAGTTGTCGAATGTTCTCCAAAAGGCCTTCAATTTCCCTCTGATGTTCCTGTTGGAGATCGGCCATCTAACGGAGAATCAATGAAAATACTAAGGACAAACAAGATTTTAAATACAAAACAATTCCATCTGACATAGGGCAGTGGTCTAGGAGACCTTGTAAGAGCTTACCCAGTTCTTTCACAAAAACAATGGACAGAATAACACTATCTATCATTGTCTATTCCATGTTATTAGTTAAGATTGGAAATAAACAATTTAGCTTAACAGCTGAAATTAAAAATTGCAAATAAAGGCAAAAATTTTATTTCTTTAAAACTGTAAGCACATATTATGATTCCTTTAGGATTCTTAATCATACTTAATCAAAGAAATTCTTTTCTAAAAAATTCAAACTACAACAGGTAACTTCTAAAAGACCAACCTCTGACTTCGCAGCCATCAGCATAGTCCAAACTTTCTTTAATTTCTTGGTCTTTCCTTGAGCTTCTTCTTGCAAACTGGTATACTTTTCTTCAATATCCAAGCGTTCTTGCTATGACATAAAGTGATAAACTTCAGAATAATTTTATTCATTAAATCACAAGTTTAATTATTTAACAAATGACATAAATGTTTAGCAACTATTTCTTTCAAAGCAATCCACAGATATGCTTTAAAATTTTATTAAGGGATTTCCCTGGTGGCACAGTGGTTAAGAATCCACCTGCCAATGCAAGGGACATGGGTTCGATCCCTGGTCCGGGAAGATCCCACATGCTGCGGAGAAACTAAGCCCATGCGCCACAACTACTGAGCCTGCGTTCTAGAGCCCACAAGCCACAACTACTGAGTCCACGTGCCACAACTACTGAAGCCCACATGCCTAGAACCCATGCTCCACAACAAGAGAAGCCATCGCAATGTGAAGCCTGTGCACCTGGGACTTCCCTGGTGGCGCAGTGGTTAAGAATCCACCTGCAAATGCAGGGGACATGGGTTTGAGCCCTGATCTGGGAAGATCCCACCTGCCACAGAGCAACTAAGCCCGCATGCCACAACTACTGAGCCTGTGTGCCTAGAGCCCGTGCTCCGCAACAAGAGAAGCCACTGCAATGAGAAGCCTGTGCACTGCAACAAAGAGTATCCCCTGCTCTCCGCAACTAGAGAAAGCCCACCCGCAGCAACAAAGACCCAACACAGCTAAAAATAAATAAATTTTTTTTTAATTCTATTAAGATTATAGATATTCAGCTTTTCACTAGAAAAGTTAAATACCTTAGGTGAAGCATCAACCAGAAACAAAAATTTACATTACCTCCTTTTCCTCAAGTTCTCTGCGAAGTTGCTCTGCTCTTTTCCTCCTTTCTTCCAGTTCCATGTTGGATTCTTCAAGAAGTTTCTCTTGTTCCTCAGCTTTTGCCAACAAATCAACACCACCAACAATTACCTTCTTCTCCAGTGCAGATAATTTCTCTAGCAAAGACTGATGCTCTTGTCTGTTAATTAAAATGGGAACACTCTGTATCCATCAATTATCTACTATTCTACTAAATTTCCCCAAATTTAACAAGGATTTGGATGTAAAATTTCAAAATAGGAATATAATTATATAACATCTCTATCAAACACACACCTGTGTAGTATTGCTTTTAATTACTATTCAATTTTCTTGCTTATACATCCTATGAGAAAAACCAGGAAATTTAAATCACAAATCCATCTCAATTCAGTAATACTCACTGGGCCTTAAGAAGATCTTTTTCCCGTTTCTCTAACTCAGCTCTAGCCTTGTTTCTTTCTTCTTCTTCCATGTCAAGCTTTGTTTCAAGTGCTTTTCTCTCCTCATCAATTTTTGCTTGCATTTCAACCATTTTATCTGGGGAAACTTTCTTTTTACCTATTTGAGTCATTTAATTCCAACAGTCACTTCAGAGTCAATGCTTCAGACACATAAATTATCTTCAATATAAAAGATACATTCCTCATGAAAAGAAAATCAAATGTCAACATTTTAAGGAAATCAACTGAATAATATATTTTATTTCTATTTATTATGTCCCTAGAAGATCTTTTTAACTAACTGCTAAAATCAAACTGTTGTCCAACTGTGCAGTGATAACTAAGAACAGAAGTAAGTGAAAAAGAAGCATAAGAGATTAGCAGGGAAAAAAAAGAGAAAGATAAACAGGAAAACTAAATAAATTAAAAAAGCAAAGATATTTGTATGTCCCCAAATAACACATATCGTCAAAAAAGCAATATGATTATTTAGTTACTTTTTTCTGATAACCAGGTACAAAATCAAGTGGCTTCTCAAAACACCTCCCCACAAAATTTATTAAAATAAATGAATAAATAAAAGCCACAAAGGGGCTTCCCTGGTGGCACAGTGGTTAAGAATCCACCTGCCAATGCAGGGGACACGCATTCAAGCTCTGGTCTGGGAAGATCCCACATGCCATGGAGCAACTAAGCCTGTGCGCCACAACTACTGAGCCTGCGCTCTAGAACCCACGAGCCACAACTACTGAGTCCGCATGCCACGACTACTGAAGCCCGCGCATCTAGAGCCGGTGCTCTGCAACAAGAGAAGCCACCACAGTGAGAAGCCCTCGCACCGCAATGAAGAGTAGCCCCTGCTCTCCGCAACTAGAGAAAGCCCACGTGCAGCAACAAGGACCCAACACAGCCAAAAATACATAAACAAATAAATATATTAAAAAAAAAAAAAAGGGATTTCCCTGGTGGCACAGTGGTTAAGAATCTGCCTTCCAAGGAAGGGGACATGGGATTGAGCCCTGCTCTGGGAAGATCCCACATGCTGCAGAGCAACTAAGCCCATGTGCCACAACTCCTGAGCCTGTGCTCTAGGGTCCGTGAGCCAAAACTACTAAGCCCACGTGCCATAACTACTGAAGCCCGCGTGACTAGAGCCCGTGCTCTGCAACAAGAGAAGCCACCTCGATGAGAAGCCCACACACTGCAACAAAGAGTAGCCCCCGCTCACTGCAACTAGAGAAAGTCCACGTGCAGCAACGAAGACCCAACACAACCAAAAATAAATAGACAGAATTGATTCTTAAAAAAAAAAAAAGCCCGCACACCACAAAGAATAGCCCCCGCTCGCCACAACTAGAGAAAGCCCGCGCACAGCAACGAAGACACAATGCAGCCAAAAATAAATAAATAAATAAATAAATAATTTTTTTTAAAAAAGCCCCATATAGGTATAAAATGTACAGATAAAAATATCAGGCAGAATTTATAAGTAGTTTTTAACATATATTTTCAGAGGTTTTCTAAAATTGTGTTTGATAAAATTACTTGAAAGTATTTTACTTCATAGTATACTTTTAAAGGAAGTAACTCTATACTAATTATGTAACAGTTACATATGAATTAACCAGGCATTTTACAGTTGCTGTCACAATATATCATCATACCTTAAATGAACTAAAATAGCTTGTTATGATGTCAAACTAAGGATCCTAAATCTCCCTAAGTCAGATTAAACATTCCTAATGTCAAATATAAGTAGAAATACTACAAAATAATGCAGCTAAGAAATACAGCTTCAAAATGATTATTTTGATTATAATGTCTAGTAGAGTGTTTTATGTACATATAACAGACGTTCAATAAATTTTATTGAATTTCAAAATCATGAAATTAAAATGAAAAACCAAGAAAGAGAAAAGAAAAACTATCTTATTAAACTGGTTATGAAACTGAATCAAAGAGAATTCATTTCTGGTAATACAATTTCTTTGAAACATACTTTCCTTCAGAAAAACAATCAAATATTTCGTAGAATTGGTCTGAGGCTCTCCTGAAAGCTTTCTGTCATTCTTAACTTCCTTCCCAGAGGACCACAGAAGAGTGTAAAGAAGAAGAGTTTTTTATAAACTGTTAATGTCTCCACCAAAAGCTAACCCCTCATGCTAACAAGGAAAGAGAACTGAAAAATAAAGATGATGGAGATATATATCTGAATAAACTCAGGAACCATGAGATGATGAATCATTTACAGGCTTTAATTCTTTGGGTTAAAATCATATAAAACCCCCAAAGGTTTAAAATACGTTACCCTTCACTTCTATAGAAATACAAGAAAGTCCAAAGCAAACTAAAGCCACAAAACAAATAAGTTAAATAGAAGAGTAAACAAAAGCACTGATCCAAATTCACGCTTCGGTGTGGTGTGATTCACTGCAATCCCAAAGTCAGGCCATAGACCTGACTCTGTTGGATTCTTTGGCACAATCACCTATACTGAACATTCTGAATTACACTGTTAAGAAATAATTTTAAAAAGTAATCTAACTCCTATTCCCAATGAATTCCTAGAAAGGATTTCCCATCAGTAATACTATTTCTTAGAAATTTGAGGGGGGAAAGTATGTTCAGGTATAAAGTAAGTGTATGCACTAAAAAATTATAACTTCCTTTCCACTCCAAAATTGTAAATATTTAAAGAAAAAATGGCAAATATGTTAAGATTAAAAAATGTATGTGTGAAAACCATAGGAGTATAGAGTAAATGGTCTGATTGACACATGTACATTAATTTTTTAGGTTCCTAGGGTTGCAACTGTTTTGTTAGTTCAAAACATACAGTTTCCTATTGCCAACAAACACATGAAAGAATGCTCAACATCATTAGAGAAATGCAAATCAAAACTACAATGAAATATCATCTCACACAGGTCAGAATGCCCATCATCAAAAAATCTAGAAACAATAAATGCTGGAGAGGGCGTGGAGAAAAGGGAACACTCCTGCACTGCTGGTGGGAATGTGAATTGGTACAGCCACTATGGAGAACAGTATGGAGGTTCCTTAAAAAACTAAAAATAGAATTACCATATGACCCAGCAATCCCACTACTGGGCATATACCCTGAGAAAACCATAATTCAAAAAGAGTCATGTACTAAAATGTTCATTGCAGCTCTACTTACAATAGCCAGGAGATGGAAACAACCTAAGTGTCCATCATTGGATGAATGGATAAAGAAGATGTGGCACATATATACAATGGAATATTACTCAGCCATAAAAAGAAGTGAACTTGAGTTATTTGTAGTGAGGTGGATGGACCTAGAGTCTGTCATACAGAGTGAATTCAGAAAGAGAAAGACAAATACCGTATGCTAACACATATGTGTGGAATATAAGAAAAAAAATGTCATGAAGAACCTAGGGGTAAGACAGGAATAAAGACACAGACCTTCTAGAGAATGGACTTGAGGATATGGGGAGGGGGAAGGGTAAGCTGTGACAAAGTGAGAGAGTGGCATGGACATATATACACTACCAAATGTAAAATAGATAGCTAGTGGGAAGCAGCCGCATAGCACAGGGAGATTAGCTCGATGCTTTGCGATGACTTGGATGGGTGGGACAGGGAGGGTGGGAGGGAGGGAGACGCAAGAGGGAGGAGATATGGGAACATATGTATATGTATAACTGATTCACCTTGTTATAAAGCAGAAACTAACACACCATTGTAAAGCAATTATACTCCAATAAAGATGTAAACAACAACAACAAAATAAAAACATACAGTTTCCAGACCCATTAAGAAGCAGTAAAATAAAAAAAAATTTATAGGTAGAAATACAAAAGCACATGCATATTGATGAATTACTACTATGCCTGAATTGCATTAGTTATTCAAAACCATTCAGGTAATATTTTCAAACTGATGTTTTAGCAGCAAAAATCTTATTGTGCTCTCATACCATTTTCATAAAGATGACCATGCATATATATAGCTAGGTTCAGTTTCAAAACTCTGATATTCAAGTAACATATTATTTTAGCCAAAATCAGTCCGATAAATCATATTTCTCCCCAAATAATATTTTAAGCTAAATGTGAATAGGTACCAACTCTCCTAACCAGGCACTTAAAAACATGGTATCATGAAAAGTTACTTTTACACTGGTTTTTTTTAAGATTTTTCAAAAATATTAATGAACCAAACCAACCAACCAACCAAAAAAAAACCTTTCTTTTTCTAAAAGTGTAAATTTTCAGCACAAAATTTCAGGTAAAAAAATCTAAAAAGAATTTTAATGTCATAGAGTATTTAATTGAGCCAAACCAGAGTGGTAATATTTTAACTTCTCCTCTACCATGTGCTCTAACCAAAACTGTGAAGGTGAACTTTGGCAAGGTAAAGTTAAAGAGAAGAATTTCAGGAGGTGTTAACTGAATTAATTTCATTTTCATTATACAAGCGCCCATGAGCATACATAACCAGACGTTTGATTCCTCACTTTAAAAAAAAGTAAAAGGTTAAGTGAAAGGTTAATGGTGAAATTATGGTCATTATTTTCTGGTAAGAAGGCAGGGATGAGTATGATACCATGTTGATGGATTTCCATCAAAACTTAGCATTAGGTATGGTAGACAATACAGCCTTAAAGGGACCTGTAACAGAATATCTTTTTTAAAGTAATGAGCTATGAGTTTGCAGAGGGTAAGTCAGATAATAAGGGCCTTGGAGTGCTATTTCTCAAGCAGTAGAACTGTGTGATAAAAATTAAAGATGAAGAGTACGCCAGCACTTCTGAGCCCAGGAGATTTGAGTGGAAGCAGGAAGACCAGAATGGACACTTGTACAGGGGTTGAGGTATCATCCTTGAGAACTGGCTGGGCTTATGAAGAAGAAGCAACATTCCTGGGAGGCACCTTGTATGAAAAATTGATAGTAAATGGGAAGAGACTGGCAAGAAAAGGGAAGATTCAGAGCAAATGTTGTGAGCTCTGGTGAAGGAAAGGGCAGTGATGCCATGAATGCTGATTGGAGAGTTGGAAAGGGAGCTGCTCTGAGTTAGGGCAGGAGGGACTGCTCTGACACAGTGATGTCAGGTGTGTCATGTCACTCACCTCTATATTCATACAGATTTTACTTTCTATGTATGAATGAAGGGATACTCATTCCCACTCAGAACACTCTTTTTTAAGAAAAAAAATTTTTTTTTAAAAAAGGAGAAAAATCTTGAATATGAAATCACTTATATTTTTATTTCTAAAATTTGGCTTAATGGGTCTTTAAGAATTTAGAAAAATGATTACACCATGCGGTTTTTTTGTCTATATTGTTAATTAGTTCTAGAATATCCAATGTGTTTGTCACTATCAATCTAATTATTTCTGAACTGTTCCCTTAAGAAGATTATTTGGAAACAAAAATGTTCCTAGAAGGCAGACAGCAGAAGCAAGAAGAACTACAATCCTGCAGCCTGTGGAAAAAAACCCACATTCACAGAAAGATAGACAAGATGAAAAAGCAGAAGGCTATGTACCAGATGAAGGAACGAGATAAAGCCCCAGAAAAACAACTAAATGAAGTGGAGATAGGCAACCTTCCAGAAAAAGAACTCAAAATAATGATAGTGAAGATGATCCAGGACTTTGGAAAAAGAATGGAGGCAAAGATCAAGAAGATGCAAGAATGTTTAACAAAGACATAGAAGAATTAAAGAACAAACAAACAGAGATGAACAATACAATGATTGAAATGAAAAATACACTAGAAGGAATAAATAGCAGAATAACTGAGGCAGAAGAATGGATAAGTGACCTGGAAGACAGAATGGTGGAATTCACTGCTGCAGAACAGAATAAAGAAAAAAGAATGAAAAGAAATGAAGACAGCCTAAGAGACCTCTGGGACTACATTAAACACAGCAACATTCGCATTATAGGGGTCCTAGAAGGACAAGAGAGAAAGAAAGGACTAGAGAAAATATTTGAGGAGATTATAGTCAAAAACTTCCCTAACATGGGAAAGGAAATAGCCACCCAAGTCCCGGAAGCACAGAGAGTCCCATACAGGAGAAACACGCCGAGACACATAGTAATCAAATTGACAAAAATTAAAGACAAAGAAAAATTATTGAAAGCAAGGGAAAAACGACGAATAACAAACAAGGGAACTCCCATAAGATTAACAGCCGATTTCTCAGCAGAAACTCTACAAGCCAGAAGGGAGTGGCATGATATACTTAAAGTGATGAAAGGGAAGAACCTACAACCAAGATTACTCTACCCAGCAAGAATCTCATTCAGATTCAACAGAGAAATCAAAAGCTTTACAGACAAGCAAAAGCTAAGAGAATTCAGCACCACCAAACCAGCTCTACAACAAATGCTAAAGGAACTTCTCTAAGTGGGAAACACAACAGAACAAAAAGACCTACAAAAACAAACCCAAAACAATTAAGAAAATGGTCATAGGAACATACATATCGATAATTACCTTAAACGTGAATGGATTAAATGCTCCAACCAAAAGACACAGGCTCGCTGAATGGATACAAAAACAAGACCCATATATATGCTGTCTACAAGAGACCCACTTCAGACCTAGGGACACATACAGACCGAAAGTGAGGGGATGGAAAAAGATATTCCATGCAAATGGAAATCAAAAGAAAGCTGGAGTAGCAATACTCATATCAGATAAAATAGACTTTAAAATAAAGAATGTTACAAGAGACAAGGAAGAACACTACACAGTGATCAAGGGATCAATCCAAGAAGAAGATATAACAATTATAAACATATATGCTCCCAACATAGGAGCACCTCAATACATAAGGCAAGAGCTAACAGCTATAAAAGAGGAAATCGACAGTAACACAATAATAGTGGGGTACTTTAGCACCTCACTTACACCAAGGGACAGATCAGCCAAACAGAAAATTACTAAGGAAACACAAGGTTTAAATGACACAACAGACCAGATAGATTTAATTGATATTTATAGGACTTTCCATCCAAAAACAGAAGATTACACTTTCTTCTCAAGTGCGCATGGAACATTCTCCAGGACAGATCACATCTTGGGTCACAAATCAAGCCTCTGTAAATTTAAGAAAATTGAAATCATATCAAGCATCTTTTCAGACCACAACGCTATGACATTAGAAATCAATTACAGGGAAAAAACCGTAAAAAGCACAAACACATAGAGGCTAAAACAATACGCTACTATATAACCAAGAGATCACTGAAGAAATCAAAGAGGAAATCAAAAAATACCGAGACAAATGACAACGAAAACACAGCGATCCAAAACCTATGGGATGTAGCAAAAGCAGTTCTAAGAGGGAAGTTTATAGCAACACAAGCCTACCTCAAGAGACAAGAAAAAACTCAAACAATCTAACCTTACACCTAAAGGAACTAGAGAAAGAAGAACAAACAAAACCCAAAGTTAGTAGAAGGAAACAAATCATAAAGATCAATAAAACTAAAAGCCAGTTCTTTGAGAAGATAAACAAAATTGATAAACCATTAGCCAGACTCATCAAGAAAAAGAGGGAGAGGATTCAAATCAATAAAATTAGAAATGAAAAAGGAGAAGTTACAACGGACACCGTAGAATTACAAAGCATCCTAAGAGACTACTACAAGCAACTCTATGCCAATAAAATGGACAACCTGGAAGAAACGGACAAATTCTTAGAAAGGTATAACCTTCCAAGGCTGAACCAGGAATAAGTAGAAAATATGAACAGACCAATCACAAGTAATGAAATTGAAACTGTGATTAAAAATCTTCCAACAAACAAAAGTCCAGGATCAGATGGCTTCACAGGTGAATTATATCAAACATTTAGAGAACAGCTAACACCCATCCTTCTCAAACTCTTCCAAACAATTGCAGAGGAAGGAACACTCCCAAATGCATTCTATGAGGCCACCGTCACCCTGATACCAAAACCAAAGATACTACAAAAAAAGAAAGTTACAGACCAATATCACTCTTGAGTATAGATGCAAAAATCCTCAACAAAATACTAGCAAACAGAATCCAACAGCACATTAAAAGGATCATATACCATGGTCAAGTGGGATTTATACCAGGGATGCAAGGATTCTTCAATATACGCAAATCAATCAATGTGATACAACATATTAACAAACTGAAGAATAAAAACCATATGACCATCTCAATAGATGCAGAAAAAGAAAATTCAACACCCATTTATGATAAAAACTCTTCAGAAAGTGGGCATAGAGGGAACCTACCTCAACATAATAAAGGCCATATACGACAAACCCACAGCAAATATCATTCTCAATGGTGAAAACCTGAAAGCTTTTCCTCTAACATCAGGAACAAGACAAGGATGTCCACTCTCACCACTATTATTCAACATAGTTTTGGAAGTCCTAGTCACGGCAATCAGAGAAGAAAAAGAAATAAAAGGAATACAAATTGGAAAAGAAGAAGTAAAACTGTCACTGTTTGCAGATGATATGGTACTATACATGGAGAATCCTAAAGATGCCACCAGAAAACTACTAGAGCTAATCAATGAATTTGGTAAAGTTGCAGGATACAAAATTAATGCACAGAAATCTCTTGCATTCCTATACACTAATGATGAAAAATCTGAAAGAGAAATTAAGGAAACACTCCCATTTACCACTGCAACAAAAAGAATAAAATACCTAGGAATAAACCTGCCTAAGGAGGCAAAAGACTTGTACTCAGAAAACTTTAAACACTGATGTAAGAAATCAAAGATGACATAAACAGATGCAGGAATATACCATGTTCTTGGATTGGAAGAATCAATATTGTGAAAATGATTAGACTACCCAAAGCAATCTACAGATTCAATGCAATCCCTATCAAATTACCAATGGCATTTTTTACTGAACTAGAACAAAACATCTTAAAATTTGTATGGAGACACAAAAGACCCCGAACAGCCAAAGCAGTCTTGAGGGAAAAAAACGAATCTGCAGGACTCATACTCCCTGACTTCATACTATACTACAAAGCTACAGTAATCAAGACAATATGGTACTGGCAGAAAAACAGAGACACAGATCAATGGAACAGGATAGAAAGCCCAGAGATAAACCCACACACCTATGGTCAACTAATCTATGACAAAGCAGGTAAGGATATACAATGGAAAAAAGACAGTCTCTTCAAATAAGTGGTGCTGGGAAAACTGGACAGCTACATGTAAAAGAATGAAATTAGAACACTCCCTAACACCATACATAAAAATAAACCCAGAATGGATTAGAAACCGAAATGTAAGACGAGACACTATAAAACTCTTAGAGGAAAACATAGGCAGAACACTCTTTGACATAAATCACAGCAATATCTTTTTTGATCCACCTCCTAGAGTAATGGAAATAAAAACAAAAATAAATGGGACCTAATGAAACTTAAAAGCTTTTGCACAGCAAAGGAAACTACAAACAAGACTAAAAGACAACCCTCAGAATGGGAGAAAATATTTGCAAATGAATCAACGGACAAAGGATTAATCTCCAAAATATATAAACAGCTCATGCAGTTCAATATTAAAAAAACAAACAACCCAATCCAAAAATGGGCAGAAGACCTAAATAGACATTTCTCCAAAGAAGACATACAGATGGCCAAGAAGCACATGAAAAGCTGCTCAACATCACTAATTATTAGCAAAATGCAAGTTAAAGCTACAATGAAGTATCACCTCACACCAGTTAGAATGGGCATCATCAGAAAATCTACAAACAACAAATGCTGGAGAGGGTGTGGAGGAAAGGGAGCCCTCTTGCACTGTTGGTGGGAATGTAAATTGATACAGCCACTATGGAGAACAATATGGAGGTTCATTAAAAAACTAAAAATAGAATTACCATATGACGCAGCAATCCCATTACTGGGCATATACCCTGAGAAAACCATAATTCAAAAAGACACGTGCACCCCAATGTTCACTGCAGCACTGTTTACAATAGCCAGGTCATGGAAGCAACCTAAATGCCCACTGACTGAAGAATGGATAAAGAAGTTGTGGTACATATATACAATGGAATATTACTCAGCCATAAAAAGGAACGAAATTGGGTCATTTGTTGAGATGTGGATGAATCTAGAGACTGTCATACAGAGTGAAGTAAGTCATAAAGAGAAAAACAAATATTGTATATTAACGCATATATGTGGAACCTAGAAAAATGGTATAGATGAACTGGTTTGCAGGGCAGAAATTGAGACACAGATGTAGAGAACAAACATATGGACACCAAGCGGGGAAAGTGGCGGGGGGTGGGGGGGTGGGGGTGGAGGATGGGCTGAATTGGGAGATTGGGATTGACATGTATACACTAATATGTATAAAATGGATAACTAATAAGAACCTGCTGTATGAGTGAAGTAAGTCAGAAAGAAAAAGACAAATACCGTATGCTAACACATATATATGGAATTTAAGGGAAAAAAAATGTCATGAAGAACCTAGGGGTAAGACAGGAATAAAGACGCAGACCTACTGGAGAACGGACTTGAGGATATGGGGAGGGGGAAGGGTGAGCTTTGACAGGGCGAGAGAGAGAGTCATGGACATATACACACTAACAAACGTAGTAAGGTAGATAGCTAGGGGGAAGCAGCCGCAAGGCACAGGGATATTAGCTCGGTGCTTTGTGACAGCCTGGAGGGGTGGGATAGGGAGAGTGGGAGGGAGGGAGACGCAAGAGGGAAGACATATGGGAACATATGTATATGTATAACTGATTCACTTTGTTATAAAGCAGAAACTAACACACCATTGTAAAGCAATTATACCCCAATAAAGATGTTTAAAAAAATTAAAAAATTAAAAAAAAATTATAAAAAAAAAGAACCTGCTGTATAAAAAAAATAAATAAAATAAAATTGAAAAAAAAATGTTCCTAATACCTTCCTCAATAAAAACTGAAATAAATTAAAAAAAAAGAATTTAGTAAAAAAGGAATTTTTTTTTTAAAAATGCTAAAGTTGAAAGATATTTTAAAATACAAAGACAGATACTTACCTTGTAAAAAAAATCATTAAATAAAAAAAAATGTAATGTGGTTAAACAACAAAGTTCTTTATAGTTTAAATAATTGTACCACATGGAGTGCAAATCAATCACACCAACCTGCTTGATCTTTCAATAAGAAGTAGTAAGCAAACCGTAGACAGGAAGCATATGCACAGAGATGAGGAGGAAAAAAAGAAAAAACATTATTTCTTTTGTAAAACAAAGAAAAATGTATAACAGCATTTATTTATAGTATAAGTATAGGAATAAATCATTATAAAAACTGAAATAGAGCAGTTGTATGCAAAAAGAAAAGTATATTCAACATAATCAGAGATAATAATTTAAGCAAGATAATAAGATTTAGTGTAAGATTACAATTCAAATCAATCTTAAGAGCTCACACTGACTCCCAAACTCCTGCAAACATAACAGTTCAGCAACAAATGGTGGACATGGAATTGGGAACCTGCTAAGACCTGGGAAGTAATCTAAAAGGGCAAACAGAAAATTAAGCCAATTTTAAATATTAATAAGTTAAAAGTAGCAAAAGTCACATTGTTCATTTTCGAAATTTCCCAATTCAATGACCTTCTAATAGAAGGATACATTACAGGTGTGCCCCCCTTTAAGAAAATCCAACACAAAAACTTCAACCAACTAGAGTTTAAACTGTAGTGATTATGTGATAAACAAAAGCATTTAATAAAGAATTTTTAAAGACAGCAAGTTCTCCCAATACAACTGATTTCCCAACTTGATTTATAAGCAATTTTTTCAGAAAAAAACATTTATTGCATAAAGTGAAGTACACCTGTATAATAACAAACTTGCATTCAACCTATTAGTAGACTGTTAAGGGTAATTATAATAATGATTCTATAGAAGTAAATGATCAACTGATAGTTCAAACAAAGAACACCTTAAAAAAAAAAGGCCATTCATATTTTTAAAAGGGAAGGTACGCACAGCAACCACATGCTGGGACAACCATCTCTCCACTTCACCAACACACCCACAGTGCAACAAAAGAATTCAATGTTATATGCCAGGTATATAAAGAGTAACTAAAACTGCTTGAACTGAACAAGGTACAACTCATTTCATAATATACTTTGATGTAACTACTTTCTAAGGATTAAAGGAAAATTTTAAAACAGAAAATTAAATTGTAATGCCTCCCACTCAGATATTTTCTATATTTTGCAGTTTGTAATACAAAATGAGACTTCTACATGGTTTCTAAAGCAATTTCATGTATTTTATAGGTTAGCCTATGAAATTAATTGTCTTGGTAAAATGTAAGAATTGCAATAGAGAAAATAATTCCTAATATTCTTGGAAGTCTTCCTCTAGCAAGCTAAAAGCATAAGAACAATAACCAAATGTTTTTGTTATTAGTTTTGGAAAGGTAGGTATACAGATAATGCTTTAAAAAGCAGTAAGCTGCAAACTAGTACAAGAAAGCATCAATTCTCTTTTCTTCTGAAAACTAAAATATAAATAAAATTAATAATACTTTTCAACTTAATTTATTAAATTACAGTGTAAGAAAAGGCCTTTAGGTTTGAAATAAGTCTAGATAGATCCTGCATAACAATTTCGTGTGGATCTGAATTCTCTAATCATACCTTAGAAAGTTTCTTAAAGTCAATCAGGTAATTCAGAAATAAGGATAAATGGCCATTTGAAATAAAATACCATTCAATTTATCTTTACTTGCTTCAAACTTTACATTTTTCTTTATTAGGGAGTTTTCAATCTTAAGCTACCCCTAAGAACAGGACACCAAGGAGTAAAATCTTTTTAACTATAAGACATGTTATAAAGGGCACTGGTGTACTTCCAAATATAAGGTGTACCTTAAGAAATTCAGGATTTTGTTATTACAGGTCCCTTACCTGACTAGGGTGTATCATGAAACATAAAAAGGAACCAAGAGTTATTCTCTTATACAGCTTACTAGCTCTCTTTACATTATCTCAACTGCAAAAGCATGACTCTCTCTTCCATTGTCTCAAACATAAGCGTAAGCATATGTTTTAACAATTATGGTTAACTGGAAGCAATGAAGAGGGGAGCTAAAGTCATCACATGCTTTGTTTTACTGAGAAGTCCAACATGTATTCTTTAAGTAATGACAGGGAGCGGTGCAGCATTTCTCAAATGAAGCCCATGGGTTATGGAAAAGCCAAAGCTCTGTTAGAGAATTTAAGAGCTACCACTCACTAGGCAAGAACTTATCCAGAGGTTTCTCTATGACAGAACATGTGGAGTCTGAACTACTGCTGCTGCTACTGCCTGGAAGACAAAGAAATGAGCCCAAAGGGAACCAAAGAAAGAGGAAACAAGAAAATGAACACATACACAGAGAAAAATTCAATTCCAAAGAAAGAATTTTAAAGGACAATCAAGCTTTGTATTAAAGAACCAAAACCTACTTTCCCTTAAAACCAGTCTTGGTACTACTCTATGCAGTATTCTCTAATTACAAAGCCATACAGGGGAATTAGAAACTCTATTCCTTTAAGTATCCACTGTGGGCAAACCCCACTATTCACTTAAAATATAGTAATTCAGAGGGTTGGAATGAAGAGAATAAAAATAAACAAATCATTTGGTGACATTTAAGTCTATTTAAACCATTTAGGTTGATAAGCTAAAGGAACTGAGTTTTAAATTTTAAAGTCACGAACAATTAAAATTACAGGAATGATAAATTACCCTTTAATACAGACAGTTTGGTTTGTCTTCAATTTCACTCTTTCACCTCCAAAACATCAAACTATCAGATGTGATAATATATGTTTAAGGTTTCACAGCAAAACTTTGAAAGGCTTACTGAAATTTTTAAAATTTCTAAGCTTGCAAGGAAGATATGTTACTATTAAATATTTTAACGTATTAAGCAGTGGCATTTTTTTCTATTTAAAACTTTATTTTTAACAAATCTATCATCTGCTTTAGCTTTGAATACTTTACCCTGAAAAAATAGGTGTGAACACAAAACCACTTCTCTAAGTCAGGGGTCTGCAAACATTTTCTGTAAAGGGACAGATGATAAGTGCTTTAGGCTTTGTAGGCCAGACAGACGCATGTGAAGGCAGCTGTAGACCATATGTAAACAAATGAGCATGGCTGTTTCATGAACTTTTATTTACAAAAACAGGTGGTGACCTGAATTTGGCCAGCAGACTACTTGCCAACTCTTGCTCTAAATTATATTTTTCCTGTCTTTTGAAGGACTCTTTATGGCTTTTAAATTAGGGACACCTGATCAAACAGCGATGGGTTTATTTTCAGCAAGAACATTTTAATAAGACAAGCAAAATATGCACCAGCTTGAAAACAATGATCCACATTAATGGAAGAGAGTTCTGAAATAAATATTCAGGGTTAAAGGATTTGAAATGTAGGCCATTATAATATGTCTCTCTCTTTTGCATGTCATCTATATCTTTATCACAATGAACACAGTCTCAATTCATACTTGGCAACAAGTGCCCAGTGTAACAGGTGAGAATGAGGGTACATTTTATAAAGAGAATACATTTTACATTCTATTAAAAATACAGTCCTTCTACAAATTTATTAAAAATTCAATGATTAAAGTGTAATCATGTTTGAAAAAAAATTCCACATTATCCTAATTTCCTAAAAATTTAGATTCCTAACATAAATAAAAGTCCTCACATTAAATTAAAACCCCATGTGAAATTTTAAAATGGTATATCCACTATCACAGATTTTTATAATTCTAAATTGTAAAAAAAACAAAACCAGAACATATTATATGCTGATTCATCTAGAAATAGGAGATCAGTATAGGAGGAAAAAGTAATGCAAAGTTAACGAGGTATATGGCATACTTCCTCTGTTCTAATTGCTTCCACAATTAAAAATGGCAAAATAAAAGGCATGCACTGGACAGCCTTAGGAATGTTAAACCATCATTAGGCAGCAATCTCATTTAATTTCCAGAACACTAAAATGAACTTACCCCTTCTTTTTTTCCTTTTCTCTCCATCTTCTCCAACCTCACCCTCTTCATCATCCTCCTCCTCTGACCCACTGATATCAGAGCCTGATATTTCTTCCCCTTAAATAGAAATTTAATACAATGATGTTTATTCTGTGCCAGGTCACTGGCTATTTAGGAAATGCCTATATAAACTTTCTTCATTAAGTTTTTGTGCCCTAAACAAACCTTATTTTAATATTCCTAGACAGTATATCAGATATGCTAACCTGAGAAACAGATACAATGTACACAGAGGCTTTATTTTTAAAGTTCCTAAAGAGAAGTTAGATTCCGATCTGTTTAAAATTTCAAATTATTAGTTTAAGTACAGTTCTAAATGTTACATGTTAGAGTTATTATTTCAGTCTTTAAAAAATATGATCACTTTTGGGGAGCATTTTCTTAGTTTTCTGTTTAAGATTTTAAATTCATTCAACCTGTTTATTTTTTTAAGGGCCATAAAACTGTCATCGAACACAATGATCCCACTTTTAGGACTATATCACATGAAGTAATTCAAAAGAAGGGCTTATTTGTACACAAATATGTTAACTTAAAAAATCAAAAAAAGGGATTAAGCTAATATTAATGCAAATCAGTGCTATAATACCTTCAAGGTAGTTATTTAAAATTACTACTGTCCATATATGAAATGTCTAAGAAAATAAAAGTAACTGGGGGAGGAGTAAAATATACACTAATCATAATATAATATTTGAACCTACAAATAAAAGATGGAAAGAAATCACAGAGTCTTGGGAGAAGAAATTCATTAAACATATTTTGTTCTTTAGGCCTAGAAACAATGACACCCTGGTAGCAATGAGCACACCTAATGCCTAAATCTTGGTTTCTAAATACCATTCTCCAATGAAAGGAGCCAGGGAGAAATAAATGATTTTAAGGCCAGGGTAGGGAAAATAAAAAAATGAGCTCTAAGCATCTGTGGTGCCAGAAAGTGAGGAAGTGCTCAAAAAACAAGTAAACAAACAAACTGATGGGAGCATGTTGACAGGATATATGAACTACCCTGAAGGAACTCCTAATGGCCAAAGCTGGAACAATCTGAACAATAAAATAAATAATATTATTGTATTATAAACCCACAGACTAAAATAATTATCCATGAGTCCATATTGACATAAAAAATACTCAAATAAATAAACAGGTGGGGGAGAAGAGATTGCTTTTCCTTACAGTAGAATTCCAGACACTCCAAACACTAAACATTAGAAGGAACAATGGGAAGAGAATGCCACCATTGAGCAAATGCACAAATTACTGTTGGATGCTAACATTAGTGGAAGAAAGTATGATGAAAAACAGGACCTTTATATAGTCTCAAAGTACTTGGTTGGCCAAAAGGTTCATTCGGCGGGTTTGCAAAGCAGAAACAGAGACACAGATGTAGAGAACAAACGTATGGACACCAAGCGGGGGGTGGGTGGTAGTGGGATGAACTGGGAGACTGGGATAAACATATATACACTAATATGTATAAAATAGATAACTAATAAGAAACTGCTGTATAAAAAATAAAATTTAAAAAGTAAAAATATAAAACGTAATTTAACAAAAGGTTCATTCGGTTTTTATCCATAAGATGGCTCTAGTAGCACTTAGTTGTCTTTAACTTCATTCGAAACAATTTTGTTAGATTGTATGTGACAGCTGTCACATCAACGTGTATTTAAAAAAAGACTTATCAAAGCTGGTGAATTTCTGTGTACCCATTTTAATATTGAAGATGGAAGAAAAAAAGGAACATTTTTGGCATATTATGCTTTATCATTTCAAGAAAGGTAAAAACGCAACCGAAATGCAAAAAAAGATTTGTGCAGTGTATGGAGAAGGTGCTGTGACTGATCAAATGTGTCAAAAGTGATTTGTGAAGGGTCGTGCTGGAGATTTCTAACTGGATGATGCTCCACAGTCTGGTAAACCAGTTGAAGTTGATAGCAATCAAATCGAGACAGTAACTGAGAACAATCAACGTTATATACCACGCAGGAGATAGCTGACATACTCAAAATATGCAAATCAAGCGTTGAAAATCATTTGCCTCAGCTTGGTTATGTTAATCGCTTTGATGTTTGGGTTCCACATAAGTTAAGCGGAAAAAAAAAACACAACTTCTTGACAGTATATCCTAATGCGACTCTCTACACAAATGTAATGAAAACATTCCATTTTTAAAACAAATCGTGATGGGCAATGAAAAGCGGATACTGTACAATAATGTGGAATGGAAGAGATCGTGGGGCAAGCTAAATGAACCACCACCAACCACACCAAAGGCCAGTCTTCATCCAAAGAAGGTGATGTTGTGCATATGGTGGGACTGGAAGGGAGACCTCTATTATGAGCTCCTTCCGGAAAATCAAACGATTAATTCCAACATGTACTGCTCCCAGTTACCAACTGAAAGCAGCACTCGATGAAAAGCATCCAGAATTAGTCAACAGAAAATGCATAATCTTCCATCAGGATAACGCAAGACGGCATGTTTCTTTGATGACCAGGCAAAAACTGTTACACCTTGTCTGGGAAGTTCTGATTCATCTGCCGTATTCACCTGACATTGCACCTTCAGATTTCCATTTATTTTGATCTTTACAAAATTCCCTTAATGGAAAAAATTTCAATTCCCTGGAAGACTATAAAAGGCACCTGGAACAGTTCTTTGCTCAAAAAGATAAAAAGTTTTGGTAAGATGGAATTATGAAGTTGCCTGAACAATGGCAGAAGGTACTGGAACAAAAGGGTGAATATGTTGTTCAATAAAGTTCTTGGTGAAGACGAAAAATGTGTCTTTTATTTTTACTTAAAAACCGAAGGCACTTTTTGGCCAACCCAATATCTCTCCACAAGGTACATATTAATTACAAAGGAAATAATAAAATAGTAGATTTATAGTGGAGAAAATCTGCAGAATAATTATGAGAAAACTATAAATAAATACAAATTGAGGAACATTCTACAAATACATGACCAGTACTCTTCAAAAGCATCAAGATCATGTACAACAAGTAAAGACTGAGGAATTGGAGACTGGTGGAAACTAAACAGACATGACAACTAAATGCAATGTGTGATCCACAACTGGATCTTGGACTAGAGGAAAAGGGCATTAGAGAGAAAACTGTCAAAAGTCTAGTAAGGTCTGTGGATTACTTAATAAGTTTGTACCACTGTGAATTTCCTGGTGTCAATAATTGTACCATGGTTATGTAAGATGCTAACATTAGGGGAAGCTGGCTAATAGGTATATAAGAACTCTCCTTGCTATTGTGAGTTTTCTATAAGCCTAAAATCATTTCAAAATAAAAAGTTAAAAAATTATTCTTTTAATGTTTCTGCCTATTTTTTAATTGTTTTTCTGATTAACTCTATTAACTGGATTATAAAAACAATATGTCCTAAGAGCATAAATAAAATGAAATTTATTAAAAATAAAGTCAGCATTACCATATTATCCAGCAATTCTACCTCTGGGTATATACCCAAAAGAACAAAAGAATTGAAAGCAAGGACTCAAACAGGAATTTGTACACCACATTCATAGTAGCATTATTCACAATAGTCAAAAGATAGAAGCAACCCAAGTGTCCATCAACAGATGAAGGTATAAACAAAACATGGTATATACACACAATGGAATATTATTCAGTCTTAGAAAGGAAGGAAATTCTGACACATGCAACAATATGGATGAACACTGAGGACATTATGTTAAGTAAAATAAGCCAGACACAAAAGGAGACATATTATATGATTCTACTTACATGGGGTACCTAGAATAGTCAAATTCATAGAAATAGAAAGAACAGTGGGTTACCAGGGACTGAGGGAGAGAGAGGGATGGGGAGCTAGTGTTTAATGGGTACAGAGGTTCATTTTGGGATGATTAAAAAGTCCTGGAGATGGATGGTGGTGATGGTTGCAGAATAATGTGAATGTACTTAATGCCACAGAACTGTACACAAAAATAGTTAAAACGGTAATTTTTATGTTATGTATATTTTACCACAATAAAAAAATGTAAAAAAAAGGGTCGGCAAAATAAAGATATGAACTCAATATTAAGAAATCTAAGAAATTTTACATCTTTAAAACATACTGACTATAAATACCACCTAGTGGTCACATTTAAAATACCAAATTCCATTATCTAAGAGGCAGCTCAATTACTGCTTTTCCTCAATAATCTTACTCAAATTTACTGAATCAGCACCTTCTCCAAATATTTGTGATGTTGGCATCTCTGGATTTCATATCTGATCTAACCAGTTTCCCCACAGACTGAAAAGAGGCAATTTCAAAGCCCTTTATTCACCTGGTATGCAAAGGAGCCCTATGCCAGTTAGTTCTTAGCACGAAGATTCAGGGAGTCACTGACTGCCTAATGATGGTTGGTAAATTTCTCGTCCTAATGAATAAGGTCTCCAAATTTTCTAACCTTCTGACATTATATCTTGTTAGAAAAGAATTTCCAAAATAGAATCTCATGTTCAAATTTAAACATGAAAGCATATTTTCAAGGCCATGCAATGAATTTTTACTTAAGAGTAAACTAGGTTTACCCATGACTCTCTGATTGCTTTGTCTACTTCAAATAATAGTGACTGATACCTATCACAAAGAACTCTGGTCATTTTCGCTAAATACATGTATGGTAGAACTTGCTCTTATATAGAGACAAATAAAAATTCATTATTTAATAAGTGGACATATGAAATCTTTACAAAAGATCATGGGGACTGAGGTGGAGGTTTAAATTAAATGAATTTTTTAAAAAAAATCAATACACAAATATTATATAATTCTACTTGAGCTTAATATGGAAATGTTAAAGTATGTAAGTATCAATTTACCTTGCAGAAATATCCCCTTAAATATCAATGTTAGAGGTTCAGAGAATTTTTAATAGGTAGCTTTTTATTAGAACACTTACTGGCTAAACAACATGTTTTTAGCCAAGATTAATATTTTGAGAAAATGTTACCTTCTTCAAGCTTTTTTTTCAGTTCTTCTATTTCTTTCTGAAACTGACGAAGCAAAGCATCCTTTGGATCTTCATTAATTCTAGCTTTATTTTTAATATTCTTAGCACGATTAGCATACCGCAATGTACTGATGGTTTCATCGTAATTGTAATCTGCTGGTCCAATATTTGCACACTGTTGAATTAGGAATACAAAACGTTTTACACTTGACACAAATTAATACTACCATTATGAACATATCAAAAAGAATTTTGGAATATATTTCCATTCCGGTCTCCCTGAAAAAGAGGGCACCACCACATAGGTTTCCAAACAATACAATTATAGACTCGCACACATGGTGTGCTAGAAAAACTAACCCCAAATTTTAAAAAGTAAAATAATCAATAGTTTTTAAAATGTTATGAATATTAACTACTGGCATAAGCAGGAATCTTAAATTTTCCTGATGATAACTATACGACCAATTAAGTCTTACCATCATGGTTTTTGAATTTCCTCCTAAGGAATCCTGAAGAAGACGAGTCAATTTAGAGTTACGATAAGGCACATGAGTGCTTTTTCCATCAACCAAGGCAGAAATAACATTACCAAGGGTAGAAAGTGAAAGATTGATTTTTGTAGCTTCTTTCAGGCGCTGCCCAGTAGCTCCAGTTTTTGCTTGTCTTTCTGAACCCTTACAATAAACAGAGACAGAAGTAAAGCTAAAATAAAAAATACAGAATATTCTTCCCAAAGTTAAAAAAAGTATTTTAACGGTAAAAAATCTAATATATCTGGAATTCACTTCAAAATAATACTGGAAGGGAAGAAGTGGCTGAGGGTAGAGATGAAATAGGACTGGCCATGAACTGATAATTGCTGAAGTTGGGTGATGGGTACATGGGAAATCATTATACTATTCTACCTACGTTGTATAGGTTTGAAATAGTCCATAATTAGTAGTAAGTTAAGGGGACTTCCCTAGTGGTCCAGTGGCTAAGACTCCGCACTCCCAATGCAGGGAGCCCGGGTTCAATCCCTGGTCAGGGAACTAGATCCCACATGCCGCAACTAAAGATCCCGCATGCCACAACAAAGATCGAAGATCCCACGTGCCACAATTAAGACCCGGTGCAGACAAATAAATAAATAAATATTTAAAAAAGAATAATAAGTTAAACACATACACAAGTAAAACTTAAAAATTATATAATCACTCCTTTTCACTTGAATTATTATTTATTTATAAAATAAAAAGAAATCACAAGAGTTATTCTTAAGTAGCATCCTGTTACTTACAGCAAGATCTACAAGATGGAGCTTCCCCATCCTGACATGCATGTTACCATCAACGCCTTTTTCACTGCATTCTATAGTAATTGTAAAGATGGCATGGGAACGGGAACTATGTTCATTCATATTAGTTGCACCAACAGAACCTTGAATAAAGGGAGGAAATTATTTAAAACTATAACAACAGGGAATGCCTTTAAAAATAATTAAATATCCAGAATACTGAATTTCATCAGAGCCAAAAGCCAGAGAGCATGTCTAAAACATAAAAATTTAGGCATATTTAGCCATTATTAGAAATTTCTGACAATTTATGTTGATAACAAAAAACTGTATTTTTTTCACATGAAAGAGGGGATTTGAGAACAAAATACTTAATTTCAAGTATTGCTGGCTTAAAAAATTAACTAATTTACATAAAAAATACATGTTAAATAATTCAAAAAATTAACTGCTGTTTCAGCTGTCTCTAAAAAGTATTATTGATATGTTCTGGGAATCAACCACAGGAATACTTGCATATATACATTAGATGATACAAAGATATTCAGGAAAGAACTGTTTACAACAGCGAGAGATCAGAAACAACCAATATGACAGTGGTTAATCAATTATAGAATAGTCACACTATGAATTACTAAGCAGTCTTTTAAAAAAAAAATAAGGTAGATCTGAATGACATGGAAAGATACCCATAACATATGAAAAAAAGAAAGGAATATAGAGTATAATCCCATTTCTGTAAAACAAAAGCATCCATTCAAAATATGCTAAGAATTTGAGTGTGTATAAATATTTTACATGAATATATTGTGCAAACAAAGAAAAAGATCTGTTTTGTTTTTCACAATAGGCATGTATTGGGTTTTTCTTAAATTCCAAAGTATTTTAAAAGCAATATGTTAATTTCACCCAATGCCAAAATTATTTTCCTACTATACTCATGTAGAGCTTCTCCATGTGAGCTGTGATTTTACAATTTAAACATTAGAAGGGTACTCTTTATTAGCAAATGGCCATATTATAAGTCAGATAACTAGAAAGTAAATTGCACTGGTAAAGAAAAGTAAAGCCCAATGAAAGAAGGTAAATGGAAAATCAGTGAGGGAAAATGCAAGGATCTGTGATTCCATACTATACTTTTCTATTTTCTTTTAAATCAAGTTATGAATTTTTAAAATCAATTTTTCTCCAAAAATATAAAAAACTAATAAATCTGACACCACTTCAAATCATCTAATCAGATGTAACACACTATACATATTTCCACAGAGTAGTAGGTCTTATTTTACCTTGTTTTTTTTCCACTTAACATTATCTCCTACATATATTTCCATGTAAAAACCAACTTGAAATTTTTACTAAAATTGAGTTATTATCTTACTGGGAGATATTTGGGATTGTTGCCTATTTTAGTTCTTCATAAGGGACACTAATATGAGCATCTTTGAGCAGATACCTTTCTTTCTCTTTAGAATTATATCCATGGGATGTATCTTCCAAACTGGAGCTACCTTATGAAAGGATAGGAATAGTTTTATAGCTATGTGATTATCAAAACAAGGTATAGCAGTGTTTTTCAGTTTGGAGTGGGAGAGAAAGTGTAATTTGAAAAAGTCATATTAAATATTTTAATACCCATTGTTTTTGCAATATAAGTAAAGCATGCTATTTATGATTGTGATTTTTCTATATTTCCAGTTATGAAAACAAAGCAATGCAACAGATGTTATGTCAAAAGTGACCTACACTGAACTTTACAATCCCTAGGAGAGAACAGCTTGCAGCAATCAAGTAGACTAAATGATCCAACCTAACACACTGCATAATGGAAATAAAACATTTCCATAGCTGTAATTTTTGTCAAAATATTTATTTTGGAATAAAAAATTAAATTTTTATGTTTTTCAAGGAGGT
Organism: Monodon monoceros; assembly: GCF_005190385.1. Classification (NCBI taxonomy): domain Eukaryota; kingdom Metazoa; phylum Chordata; class Mammalia; order Artiodactyla; family Monodontidae; genus Monodon; species Monodon monoceros. The sequence goes on from NW_021703768.1 coordinate 110,405,572, forward strand.
ACAGAAAAACTTATCCCAATCCTTCTCTTCCCCACCCCCTTCCTCCTTGGCAACCACAAGTCTGTTCTCTGTACCTATGAATCTGTTTCCATTTCATAAATGTGTCCATTTGTGTTGTATTTTAGATTCCACATATAAGTGATATTATATGGTATTTGTCTTTTTCTTTCCGACTTAATATGATAATCTCTACGTCCTTCCTTGTTGCCGCAAATGGTATTATTTCATTCTTTTTTATGTCTGAGTAATATTCCATTGTGTAATATTCCTTCTTTATCCATTCATCTGTTGATGGACATTTAGGCTGTTTCTATGTCTTAGAAACAACTAGCAGCTATTGTGAACAGTGCTGCTATGAACATAAGGGTGCATGTATCTTTTCAAATTATAGTTTTGTCTGGATATATGTCCAGGAGTGGGCTATATGTCCAGGACTGGATATAGTTTTGTCTGGATATAGGTCCAGGAGTGGGATTGCTGGATCATCTGGCAACTCTTATTTTTAGTTTTCTGAGGAACCTCCATACTGTGCTCCATAGTGGCTGCACCAATTTACATTCCCACCAGCAGTGCAGGAGGGCCCCCCCTGCAGCTAAACCTTTAATTTTTGAACTCAATCTATTTATTAATGAAGACTATTTTCCTCTCTGCTATCTTAGGTGTTCAAATCTCTTTACCTTCCTTTCATTTTATTTCTCTCATTAGAATTTTTTCATTTTTCCTTAGACAAATCTCACATACCAAGTTAAATGAATTCTTAGGTAGTTAATGGAAGGTTTTGGTCACTATTGTGAATGGAATCTTATGTTAAAATTTTCTTAAGTTAAATAAGCAATACATGAACATATTCCTGGTATAAAAAATTCAAAAATACAAACATACAAAAAACATAAAGTGAAAGCTCCCTATATTCCTTTCCCCCAATCTTATTTCCCCTTCACTAAAGGTAACCACTATTAAATGGCCTTTCATTTTGTATTTCACATACATACAGGTGAACACACACACAAAATACCCAAATATGTAGTTTGATAATCTGGCTTTTTTTACACATGGGATGATGCATTACATACTGTGCTAGTTAGTTTTCTTTTTCCCTTAATATATATCCGGAAAGTCTTTTGGGTCTCTACATGTAGATTTAACTCACTGTTTGTTTGTTTTTTACAGCTTCATTATAGTCCATAATATTTCTGCACCATAATTTATATAACCAATGTTTTATTGACAGTTATTTAGGTTGTGTCAAACTTTTTGCTATTACAAGTAATGCTGTAATAAGGTATTTTTTTGTTTACACCAAAAAATATTTTTCTAGAATATATATCTACAAATAGAAACAGTGGGTCAAAGGAATGCATCCTTAAAAATTTCAACAGATACAGTTATCCTGCCCTTCAAAAAGGCTGTATATTCCCATCACCATTGCCCATTTCCTTAGAGCCTCACCAACCTGGATATCCTTTCATCCAAACTGATGGGTAAAACATCTCCCATTGTTGTTTTAATATGCATTTTCCTGATTACTTGTGAAGTCAAACATCCTTTCATATACTTACTGCTGTGTATAGTTCTTCTATGAATAACATAGTCATAAACATCTTTTGCTCATTTTCCTGTTAAAATTTTGGTATTTTTCTATTATTTGGTTTATAAGAATACAACTGAATTTTTAAAATTTTTGCTTTGTTTCCTTGAGTTTGCTAGACTTTTAGTCTAGTCACAAAAATCTGAAAAAAAAAAGGTTATTTCCTATGTTCTTTTCTTTCACCTCTAATCTCTAATTGCTGTTAGCAACATCATTAGTACTAGGCCTGGGGCATCAGCAATATTGCTGAAACTTTTTATTCTTTAGAAAAAACTTGAAACAATTACTAAAAAGAATGCCACTTTATTTAATTTTGTTTGCTTTTCTTGTCAACAAAAGGGAGGTGCCTGGTTAATGCTCACTAATGGTGTAGATGCAAATGCTCACTCTGCAACTTATTAAGTAGTATATGACCTGGACAATTTACTTTAAGTCTCAGTTTCCTCAATCATAACATAGGAATTTAATACCTTCATAGCCCATTTTGAGGATTAAAGAGATCATTCTTATAAAGCATTTGAACAAGCACTTGCCACACAGTAAGTACTCAATAAATGTTACCAATATTATTATTACTAACAACAGTCAGCGATATGAGAGCGCTATTGCTAAGTAACAAAATTTTGGTCAGCATGGAAAGCAATCTATGATATCTTTCATTCATATACGCTTTCCACATAGTAAATAGTCAAAGAGGAAGGGTTTTCAAGAAACCTAAAAATCCAATCTTTATGGCGCAAAATGCCATACCAGGTTTGCTTCTAAAAGAGCCTACTCCACACATCACAATTAAGCACTATACTTACGATTTTTGTGGCCCAGTGTCATAATTCTATCCATATCATCAGCATTATTTACCACATAAGCTGATAAATCCTTGATATAAACTCCCACATCAGGTCTTTCTTTAACCTAAAAAAAAAATCATACAGACTTTACACATATATCCATAATTCTTCCACAGTTATTTATTGAATATCTACTACATGTTGGACACTGTGCTAGAGAGTGAGGATACAGTGATGAACAAGGTAGACAGTTTCTACACTACTGGGGGTAACAATCTACAGGGAGAACATACAAATGAATAATTACACACACAAATTATTTTATTTTATTTCAATTGTGATAATGCCATGAAGAAAAAAAAATACAGTGAAGTATAAGAATACAATATAGGGACTTCCCTGGGGGCGAAGTGGTTAAGAATCCACCTGCCAATGCAGGGGACACGGGTTCGTGCCCTGGTTCAGGAAGATCCCACATGCCACAGAGCAACTAACCCTGTGTGCCACAACTACTGAGCCTGCACTCTAGAGCCCGTGAGCCACAACTACTGAGCCTGTGTGCCACAACTACTGGAGCACCTAGAGCTCATGCTCCGCAACAAGAGAAGCCACTGCAATGAGAAGCCCGCGAACCGCAATCTCCATACTGTTTTCCACAGTGGCTGCACCAATTTACAGTTCCGCCAACAGTATAAGAGGGTTCCCTTTTCTCCACAGCCTCTCCAGAATTTGTTATTTGTAGACCTTTTGATGATGGCCATTCTGACCAGTGTGAGGTGGTACCTCATTGTAATTTTGATTTGCACTCCTCTAATTATTGGTCTTTATCTTAACAGCAATTTGAAGCCACTGGAGTATTTCACACAGCTGAATGAAATGATCAGATCTATGGTATCCATGTAAAAATATTACCTTTCCATGAGTAACTTTATGAGAACTTTTACCCAACTTGAAGGCTGTATTTGGGATATATTTATTTAAAATACATATAGTATTTTAATACTATCTGTAAAATACAAATAGAAATACAAAATTCACTTTTCAAGGCCCTAGAAGTCACATCCAACAAATCAACAGAATAAAGTGAAGCTGAGGCAGAGGCCTGTGGCTGCCAGTGGGGCGAGCCATTCCAAAGGTAGTAAGACTGGACAAAGATGATAAACAAAAGTTTATATCAGAAACAAAAGTCACAAAGGCAAATACTCTAAATTCTAGGTGTTGATCTTAAATCTAGTTAGAGGTTTTGGGTTTCTTTAGTCTCTCTCTCTTTTTTTTTTTTTTTTTTTTGCAGTACGCCGGCCCCTCACTGTTGTGGCCTCTCCCACTGCAGAACACAGGCTCCAGACACGCAGGCTCAGCGGCCATGGCTCATGGGCCCAGCCGCTCTGTGGCATGTGGGATCTTCCTGGACCGGGGCACGAACCCATGTCCCCTGCATCGGCAGGCAGACTCTCAACCACTGCGCCACCAGGGAAGCCCTCTTTAGTCTTCTTTATGATATATTTATACATTAGGAAAAATTACCTTTTTTCTGTCATGAGATATACATTAAGCCCTTATTTTACTAGTAGTAAAGAAATGTGTTGGTCTCTATAAACCAACGGGTTTCAAACTGTGCTCTGACAAGCATTAGAGGGTCCATGATGGCAATGACGGGGCCATTGTGTGAGTTTGGGGGTTCTCAGACCCAGACACAAGTTCTAAAGAGAGCTTTACTTTCACGTATTTTATAGATTGGGCTTCCACATAAGGTTTGGTTTGATTCAACTGTTTAATGGCTTTAAATCTTTTTAAATGTTTGAATATTACTGGCTTATGTCAATGCTTCTCAGAAAAATCTATGGTAAAGAATTATACGTATATTTCTAATGTGGAAAGTGATATCTCTGAAAAATACAAAAATCATGCACTTGGATACCATGACAATGTCAAATTACTATAAAAGTTTTTAAGCATGTACTTTCATTTACTATTCTCATCTCATTGCAGACTGAAAACAAACATTCTTCAAACTGGCATCAGTCTGCAAAGTCTACAGTCATTCCCAATCACAAGATATTAATTCTACATTCAATTATTAATTGTAGATAAACTAATTAGACATGAAATATGAAGAAACTGAATATGATTCTGAAATAAAGCAGGACTCTGAGACAAGATGGCAGACAGAAGGACACGAGCTCACCCTGTATCAAGAAAACACCAAAATCACAACTAACTGGTGAACAACCATCAAAAAAAAAACCACTACCACCTACCAAAAAAGATATCCTACATCCAAAGACAAAGGAGAAGCCACAAGAAGACATTAGAAGGGGCTCAATCGCAATAAAATCAAATCCCATATCTGCTGGGTAGGTGACCCACAAACTGGAAAATAATTATATCACAGATGTTCTCCCACAGGGGCGAAAGTTCTGAGCCCCAACATCAGACTTCCTATCCTGGGGGTCTGGCATCGAGAGGAGAAGCCCCCACAGCATCTGGCTTTGAAGGCCAGTGGGGTTTGATTGCAGGATTCCACAGGACTGGGGGAAAGAGGAACTCTACTCTTGGAGGGCACACACAAGGTCTCGTGCACACCAGTGCCCAGGGGAAAAAGCAGTGACCTCGTAGGAGCCTGGGCCAGACCTACCTGCTGGTCTTGGAGAGTCTCCTGGGGAGGCAGGGGTTGGCTATGAATCACTGTGGGGACAAAGACACTGGCGGCAGTAGTTCTAGGGAGTACTCACTGGCATGAGTCCTCCTGGAGGCTGCCATTTTCTTACCAAGACCTAGCGCCACCCAACAGCCTGTAGGCTCCAGTGCTGGGACTCCTCAGGCCAACCAACCAACAGGGCAGTAACACAGCCCCACCCATCAGAAGACAGGCTGCCTAAAGTCTTCCTGAGCCCACAGCTGCCTGCTAAACAGCCCCCTTGACACGGCCCTGCCCACCAGAGGGACAATACCCAGCTCAACTCACCAGTGGGCAAGAACCAGTTCCCCCCACCAGGAAGCCTGAACAAGCCTCTTAGACCAGTCTCATCCACCAGGGGGCAGACAGCAGAAGCAACAAGAACTACAGCTTGCAGCTGGCGGAATGGAAACCACGATCACAGAAAGGTAGACAAAATGAGATGGCAGAGGACTATGTCCCAGATGAAGGAAGAAGATAAAACCCCAGAAGAACAACTAAGTGAAATGGAGATAGGCAATCTACACGAAAAAGAATTCAGAGTAATGATAGTAAAGATGATCCAAGATCTCAGAAAAAGAACGGAGGCACGGACTGGGAAGATACAGGAAATGTTTAACAAAGAGCTAGACGATCTAAAGAACAAACAAACAGAGATGAACAACACAATAACTGAAATGAAAAATACGCAAGATGGAATCAATAGCAGAGTAAATGAGGCAGAAAAATGGATACGTAAGCTGGAAGACAGAATGCTGGAAATCACTGCTGTGGAACAGAATTTTTAAAAAAGAATGAAAAATGAGAACAGTCTCAGACACCTCTGGGACAACGTTAAACACACTGACATTCACATTATAGAGATCCCAGAAGTAGAAGCGTGAGAGAAAGGACCTAAGAAAATATTTGAAGAGATAATAGCTGAAACCTTCCCCAACATGGTAAAGGAAACAGTCACCCAAGTCCAGGAAGTGCAGAGAGTCCCAGGCCAGGTAAACACAAGGAGAAACATACCGAAACATGTAGTAATCAAATTGACAAAAATTAAAGACAAAGAGAAAAATATTAAAAGCAACAAATAACTTAAAAGGGAATCCGCATAAGGCTATCGGCTGATTTTTCAGCGGAGACTCTGCAGGCCAGAAGGGAGTGGCATGATATATTTAAAGTGAAATCAGTGCTTTGTGACCACCTAGAGGGGTGGGATAGAGAGGGTGGAAGGGAGACGCAAGAGGGAGGGGATATGGTGATATATGTATATGTATAGCTGATACAAAGCAGAAACTAACACACCATTGTAAAGCAATTATACTCCAATAAAGATGTTAAAACAAACAAACAAACAAAAATAAAGTGATGAAAGGGAAGAACCTACAACCAAGAATACTCTATCCAGCAAGCCTCTCATTTAGATTTGATGGAGAAATCTAAAGCTTGCCAGACAAGCAAAACCTAAGAGAATTCAGCACCACCAAACCAGCTTTGCAACAAATGCTAAAGGAACTTCTCTAGGCAGAAAAAAAAAGGACGTAAATACACACAATAAAATTATGAATAGAAAAGCTCACCAGTAAAGGCAAATATATGTTAAAGGTAGGAAATCATCCACACACAAATACAATATCAAAACCAGCAATCAAGAGGAGAGTACAAATGCAGGATACTGGAAATGCATTTGAAATTAAAAGACCAGCAACTTAAATCTATCTTGTTTATATATAGAATACTATATCAAAACTTCATGGTAATGGCAAATCAAAAATCTGCAATAGATACACACACAAAAAAGAAAAAGGAATTCAAACACAACTCTAAAGTTAGTCATCAAATCACAAAGGAAGAGAACAAAAGAGGAAGGGGAGAAATAAGACCTACAAAAACATATCCAAAACAATTAACAAAATGGCAGTAAGAACATACATATCAATAATTACCTTAAATGTAAATGGATTAAATGCTCCAACCAAAAGACACAGACTGCTGAATGGATACAAAAACAAGACCTGTATATATGCTGTCTACAAGGGACCCACTTGAGATCTAGGGACACATACAGACTGAAAGTGAGGGGATGGAAAAACGTCTTCCATGCAAATGGAAATCAAAAGAAAGCTGGAACAGCAATACTCATTTCAGACAAAATAGATTTTAAAATAAAGACTGTTACAAGAGACAGAGAAGGACACTACATAATGATCAAGGGATCAATCCAAGAAGAATGTAACAATTCTAAATATATGCACACAACATAGGAGCACCTCAATATATAAGGCAAACGTTAAGACCCATAAAAGGAGAAAGTGACAGTAACACAGTAATTGTGAGGGACTTGAACACCCCACTTTCAACAACAGACAGATCATCCAGACAGAAAATCAATAAGGAAAAACAGGCCTTAAATGACACATTAGAACAGATGGACTTAATTGATATTTATAGAGCATTCCATTCAAAAGCAGAATACCCATTCTTCTCAAGTGCACATGGAACATCCTCCAGGATTGACCACATGCTGGGCCACAAAGCAAGACTTGGTAAATTTAAGAAAATTAAAATCATATCAGGACTTCCCTGGTGGTGCGGTGGTTAAGAATCCACCTGCCAATGCAGGGGACACGGGTTCGAGCCCTGGTCCACAAAGATCCCACATGCCACGGAGCAAATAAGTGCATGCGCCACAACTGATCCTGCGCTCTAGAGCCCAAGAGCCACAACTACTGTGCCCACATGCTGCAACTACTGAAGCCCATGTGCCTAGAACCTGTGCTCCGCAACAAGAGAAGCCACCGCAGTGAGAAGCCCGCTGACCACAACGAAGAGTAGTCCCCGCTCGCCACAACTAGAGAAAGGCCACGCACAGCAACAAAGTCCAACACAGCCAAAAATAAATAAATAAATTTATTTTTAAAAGTCATATCAAGCATCTTTTCCAACCACAATGCTCTGAGATTAGAAACCAATTATAAGGGAAAAGAACTGTAAAAAACACAAACACGTGGAGGCTAAACAATATGCTACTAAACAACCAATGGATAACTGAAGAAATCAAAGAGAAAATTAAAAAATACCTAGAGACAAATGAAAATGAAAGCACAACTATCCAAAACCTATGGGATGCAGCGAAAGCAGTTCTCAGAGGGAAGTTTACAGCAATACAATCTTACCTCAGGAAACAAGAAAAATCTCAAATAAACCTAACCTTACACCTAAAGCAATTAGAGAAAGAACAAACAAAACCAAATAGAAGGAAAGAAATCATAAAGATCAGAGCAGAAATAAATGAAATAGAGATGAAGAAAACAATAGAAAAGATCAATCAAATTAAAAGCTGGTTCTTTGAAAAGATAAACAAAATTGATAAACCTTTAGCCAGACTCATCAAGAAAAAAAAGGAGAGGGCTCAAATCAATAAAATTGAAATGAAAAAGGAGAAGTTACAATGGACACCAAAGAAATACAAAGAAATACAGAGGATCATAAAAGACTACTACAAGCAACTATACGCCAATAAACTGGACAACCTGGAAGAAATGCACAAATTCTTAGAAAGGTACAACCTTCCAAGACTGAACCAGGAAGAAATAGAAAATACAAAGAGACCAAACCCATGCACCTATGGTCACCTAATCTATGACAAAGGAAGCAAGAATATACAATGGAGAAAAGACAGTCTCTTCAATAAGTGGTGCTGGGAAAACTGGACAGCTACATGTAAATGAATGAAATTAGAACACTCCCTAACACCATACACAAAAATAAACTCAAGTGGATTAAAAGCCTAAATGTAAGGCCAAATACAATAAAACTCTTAGAGGAAAACATAAGCAGAACACTCTTTGACATAAATTGCAGCAAGATCTTTTTCAATCTACCTCCTAGAGTAATGAGAAGAAAAATAAACAAATGGGACCAAATTAAACTTAAAATCTTTTGCACAGCAAAGGAAACCATAAACAAAATGAAAAGACAACTTACAAAATGGGAGAAAATATTTGCAAACAAAGCAACCGGCAAGGGATTACTCTCTAAAATATACAAACAGTTCATGCACGTCTATATAAAAAAACAAACAACCCAATCAAAAAATGGGTAGAAGATCTAAATAGACATTTCTCCAAAGAAGACATACAGATGGCTAAAAAGCACCAATTATTAGATAAACAAAACACTAATTATTAGAGAAATGCAAATCAAAACTACACAGTATCACCTCACACCAGTCAGAATGGCCATCATCAAAAATTCAACAACCAGTTAATGCTGGAGAGGGTGTGGAGAAAAGGGAACTCTCCTACACTGTTGGTGGGAATGTAAATTGGTACAACCACTATGGAGAACGGTATGAAGCTTCCTTAAAAAACTAAAACATAACTACCATATGATCCAGCAATCCCACTCCTGGGTATATATCCAGAGAAAACCATAATTTGAAAAGATATACGCACCCCAGTGTTCATTGGAGCACTATTTACAGTAGCCAGGACATGGAAGCAACCTAAATGTCCATCGACAGAAGAATGGATAAAGAAGATGTGGTTGGGGCTTTCCTGGTGGCGCAGTGGTTGAGAATCTGCCTGCCAATGCAGGGGACACGGGTTCGAGCCCTGGTCTGGGAAGATCCCACATGCTGCGGAGCAACTAGGCCCATGAGCCACAACTACTGAGCCTGTGCATCTGGAGCCTGTGCTGAGCAACAACAGAGGCCGCGATAGTGAGGCCCGTGCACCGCGATGAAGAGTGGCCCCCGCTTGCCGCAACTAGAGAAAGCCCTCGCACAGAAACGAAGACCCAACACATCCAAAAATTAATTAATTAATTAATTAATAAAAAAGACGTGGTACATTTATACAATGGAATATTATTCAGTCATTAAAAAGAATGAAATAATGCCATTAGCAGCAACACGGATGAACCTAGAGATTATCATACTAAGTGAAGTCAGTCAGAGAAAGACAAATATCATATATTACTTCTAGGCAGAATCTATAAAATATGATACAAATGAACTTATTTACAAAATAGAAACAGTCTCACAGACTTAGAAATCAAATTTATGGTTACCAAAGGGTAAAGGTTGGGGGGAAGGATAAATTGGGAGTTTGGGATTGACATATACACATTAATATATTTAAAATAGATAACCAACCAGGACCTGCTGTATAGCACAGGGAACTCTACTCAATACTCTGTAATAAGCTAAATGGGAAAAGGATTTGAAAAATCCTTTTATATGTATATGTATAACATTATATTATATGTATATGTATAACTGAATCACTTTGCTGTACACCTGAAACTAACACAACATTGTAAATCGACTATACTCCAATAAAAATAAAATAAAATTTAAAAAGGCAGGACCTTGCGGGACCCTCCCAGGTAAAAAAAAGCCCCTCCACATCCCCCATTTCTTGTTTGTAGAAAAAGGATTTAGTCTCCCAGGCTTTTCCTGGATTCCAAAGAGCAGAGTCAAGCAGTTACTAAGGAAGTGAAGGAATGCAGAAACAAAAGAAAAGCAGTCAAAAAAACTGCTTTTTATAGCTGAAACAATAGTTCAGGTATAAAACAGAGTCCTAGTTCCTCCTCAAGGAATATATAAAACAATCTGATGTGTATCTTGGAGTTGTTCTGTAGAAACCAAGACCCCCATCCAGGTTGAGGATGATGACTACAGGCTGACCACAAGCACTAGACCTCAGACTGGACTAAACCAGGAGGTTGATGATTAAGATTCCCAAAATATCACCCTGTTAACCTCACCACCAACCAATCAGAAGTCATGCACCCTGCAACACTCACCACAAATGTTGCCTTTAAAAACCCATCCCTGAAAAAAAGCCATTAGGGAGTTAGAGCCTTCTGAGCATGAGCTTGCTTGGTGCCCTGCAATAAAACAGTGTACCTTCCTTCAACACAACCCAGTGTCAGTAAATTTGCCTTGCTGTGTGGCAGGCAAGCAGACCCAAGTTTGGTTCAGTAACAATTTTGGTGACCATGAAGGGACAGCCATCTTGAGTGGCATCTCACTCATGGCACATCAGCCCTGGGCTGACACTGGCCCTCAGATTTTGTCCAGCAGGTGCCTGAGTACTTTTGTCTCAGGGACAGCCCCAAGTGCTTGCCACTAACCAGGCAGCACTGGCCCATGGTGTTTTCGATTCCCTGGTAAAGGAAACAAGGCTCTGGTCCTGGTGTAAGACGTCTCTGGTAAGCAGTGTAACCACGTGTGTGACAACACCAGGGCATTCTTCCCTACTGGGTTGCCTTGATTGGAATTTTACTTTTTTGTGGGGGAAGGTGTATGACATGGTCATCTTGTTTTGAGCAGAGTACCACTTTAATTGGACTTTCCCTTCTGGATCAAGGAGTCCCTTGGCCATCCAGCACTGCCTGAGCAGTAATTGAGAAACTCCCTGTTAGGCCAAGGCTCATCTGCACCCCTGTCTGGAATGGTAGGTAGGAAACTTTCCATTCTCATTCTAGGAAACTGTGACCCTGAGAAGACTCTGGATACTGATCTGCCAGTCTGTCTGTTTCTGGTAATAGCAGCCGTGTGAAAGAATAATGGGTAATGAGAGCTCTGTTCTACCTTGTAGTCCCCTAGGGTGGATTTTGCAAAACTGGAAGAACTGCAGCTATGCTCCCATGAAAAGAAAGAGAATGATATTTTACTGTAACACCACATGGCCCCAACATTCCTTAGGCTCTGATGAACAATGGCCCCTCAGTGGTCTTTAGACTATAACACCTATATTCAACTAGAACTGTTTTTTAAAAGGGAAAGAAAATTGGATAAAATTCCTTATGCATAGGCTTTTATGATATTGTATCAAAGTGAGCCTTCTGGAATTAGTTTGACTTTTATCTCGGGTGTCTTAGTACACGAGTTTGAATCCTGTTTTCTCTCTGGTTTTGACCCTCATTAGGGGATCCTGGCCCTGGTTTGGGAGGAGATCCCACCAGGAGGAAAGAAGGAAATTAAAGGATTAATCATTCTCAGAGATACCCCTGATATTGACTCTCATTAGAGAGCCCTGGTCTTTACCTTTGTTAGAGAGTCCTGGTAACTTAAATGTGGTCTAGACACTCCTAAAAACTAATAGCTTAAATTCAGTCATGAGTCTGGGTCAGCGCCAGCAAGTTCACCTAGAAATGAGGCACGTGAATGTGAGTGAGTGGTATGTATTACTGTCTATTATTGTTATTTGTTTATGAAAGTTAAAAAAAAATTGGATGGTAATGCTAGCAAAGAATTTTTATCAAAAACACAGAGATTTAATTTGTATAACAAACAGTTTATAACGCCAAAACAATGAATCTCAATGGCAGCAGTTACTCCCCTGCCCAGAATGTTTTAGAAGTTTGTGGGGGAATTTCTGGTTCACTTGAGGACGCTATTAGTATTCATAGGCAGGGGCCTGGGATACTAAACACCTTGAAATGAAATGGGTCACAGTCAATGAATTGTCCCATGCAACTCTGAATGTCCTACCAGATATTAACATGGGTGAAAAAACAATTTATAATTGCCTGAATCTAAACCCTAACTCTATTGTACATATGAAGACTAAGTGCTTTCCCATGGTAATAATAATAATATAGGAATGCAGGAAAACTGAGGAAAGAACTACTTTATTTTCCTCAGAACTCTACCAAGAGCTAGTTACTATTTTAAAAGACCATGTCATTGACAGTAACACCAGTCAAGATGTTTAGATCACCAATACAACACACTTATAATAGTCTGCATTTGTAGCTGCTACAATCATAATGATTATATATGCTTCTGACTACTTCATTATGTCATTGAGTATGATCACATCTAAGCATTTATATATTGAAATACAAGCACTTTATTTTTTAATTAATTTTATTCTCTTTTATATTATAATAGGGCAGTATATTGATAATTTTTAAATTATGTGTGTAGATAGATTTCATCATCTATGAAATTTATTTCAGGATAGTCAAAGGGGCATTACAAGATATATGCTATAAAAAAGGGGCATTGGGTCTAATGTGGTTGAGAACCATTGACAAGACTGTTCCTGAGAATAAATCTGATCTATAATTACTGTTACAAAAATGGAAAATCTGTCCAAATGATTTTTATTCGAATAATCTATGCAATAAAATAATAAACTTTTAAAAGGTAAAAAGCACAGAATTAAAGTATCCATCAAAACCAAAGATGACAACTAGCAGAAATGAAACTTATCTCTATATTTGCTGTCTACACATTATCATTATAGATTAAGTCTTCATTAAGGTCCAACAAACACAAATAATACCTAAGCCTGTAATATACTGCTCCAAAAGCTCAGCTTATATAGTAAACTTAAAAAGAAAAAAAAGCTAAAATGTATTGAATACTTTATTACGTGTCAATCAATGATTTTAAAACTTTGTATTAATTTGTTAATGTTGGCAATAATCCTATAAAGTAGATACTTTTATGTGGCAAAGCTAAGGCTCATAGAGGGTAAGTAACTTGCTTAAGAACTCAGAGCCAGAATTCAAGCTAGGATGGTAAAACCTCAGAAATCACCCTTTAATCCTTAATCCACTTACCTGCGACATGAGCAAGTCAGGAAACCCCTCTAGGTTTCATTTTTTTACAATAACAAAACTGAACTGCTGAAAGATTAAATGAAATAAAGTATGTGCTACTACCACAATTTACTGTACTGAATGCCTACTGCCACATTATAAAAGCTAGTAATAGTAGCTGCTGTTATTCTAAGTGTATTCTACACCATTCTACAATGGTGACTACTCTTACCATTATTCTCTAATTATTTTACTGACAATGCAATTTCTATCAAAATTCCAATATTAATATTTTAAAGGCTAACCATTTGTCTCATACACTAAACCTAGTGTCTCATACACTATATTAATATATTTGGCAATAGTTACTAATCATTTACCACATGACTCAGCAACCCTGCTTCAGGAATTTATCCTCAGATATACCTGCACATGTATGAAATGCTGTATGTACAAGGCTATTTAGCACAGAATTGTGTGTAACGGCAAAAGATCTTAAACAACCCAAGTGTTCATCAACAGAGGGCTGGCTAAATAAATTAAAATTATATGCATACAAAGGATATTATGAACCTTTAAAAAAAAAAAGGAATGAGGAAGCTTTCTCTGCACTGATGTGGAAAAATTGCCACAATCCATTGTTCAGTGAAAAAAGCAAAGTGCAATGAGGGGAAAATAGTCTTTTCAATAAATGGTTGTGAGACAACTGGATATCCATAGGCAAAAGTGAAGCTGGTCCTCTACCTCACATGGTACATAAAAAATTAACTCAAAATGAATCAAAGACATAAATATAAGAGCTAAAACTATAAAACTCTTAGAAGAAAACAAAGGCGTAAATCTTCATGACCTTGGATGAAGCAATGATTTCCTAGATACTACACCAAAAAGCACAAGCAACAAAACTAAATATAGATAAACCAGACATGATGAAAATTTAAAATTTTTATGCTCCAAAGGACACCATCAAGATAGTGAAAAGACAATCCCACAGATGGGAGAATATTTTTGTAAATCCATATATCTGTTAACAAACTTGTATCTAGAATATATAAAGAATTATTACAACTCAATAACAAAAAGACAAAGACCCAATTAAAAATGAGCAATGGATCCGAACTGAAATTTATCCAAAGAAGATACACAAATGGCGTGAAAAGATATTCATCATCATTAGCCATCAGGGAAATGGAAATCAAGCCCACAAATGAGATACCACATTACACCCTGTAAAATGGCTATAAAAAAGACAGATAATAACGAGTGTTGATGAGGATGTAGAGAAACTGGACTCCTCTTACATTGCTGACAGGAATGTAAAATGGTACAGCCACTGTGGGAAACAGTCTGGCAGTTCCTAAAAATACAGTTACCACATTATCTAACAATTACATTCACTGATATATAACCAAGAGAACTGAAAAAATATACAGTTCAAAGATATTACAGGTTCAGTTCCAGACCACCATAATAAACTTAGTACCATGAATTTTTTGGTTACTCATTGCATATAAAAGTTATGTTTACACTATACTGTAGTCTATTAAGTGTGCAACAGCATTATGTTTAAAAAAATGTATGTACCTTAATTTCAAAATACTTCATTGCTAAAAAATGCTAACATCACCTGAGCCTTCAGTGAGTCATAATTTTTTTGCTGGTGGAGAGTTTAAAATATTGCAAGAATTACCAAAATGTGGCACAGAGACATGAAGTAAGTAAATGCTGCTGGAAAAATGGAGCTGAACAGATCTGTTTGATGCAGGTTGCCACAAACCTTCATTTTGTAAAAAACACAGTATCTGCAAAGCATAATAAAGTGAAGCACCATAAAACGAGGTATGCGTGTATTCATATAAAAACGTGTACAGGCTGTTAAAACAAAACAAAAACATGAAATACTGATTCATGCTACAACATGGGTGAATCTTGAAAACATTATACTAAGTGAAAGAAGCCAGACATAAAAGACCACAACTGTATGATTCCATTTAAATGAAATGGCCAGAATAGGCAAGTCCATAGAGACAAAAAGTAAATTATGGGTTACCAGGAGAGAGAAGGGGAATGGTGAGTGGCTCCTAATGGCCATGGAGTTTCTTTCTGGAGTAATGAAAATGTTCTAGAATTAGATAGTGGTGATGGTTGCATAACTTTCTGAATATACTAAGAATCACTAATTTGTACACTTTAAAGGGATGAATATTATGCTATGTAAATTATATCTCAATTAAAAAATAATGAATGTGAATCAGCTATACTTGTCAGTTAAAACCATAATGTACCAATTCACAAATTTTGTGATTATCTGACATTTATGCATATAATCTCACAGTTCCCTTTTCTAAGATGCTGAATGAAAGTAGTCTTTAGTGCCAATCTATTACCCAGAAGTATACAAACTAGAGTTTCTCAATCAGAAAGTGTGGTTTTTCCTTCAGGTAAAAGAAAGACTGAAAACACAAGTATTCATGACTACATTCATGATTAGTCTTAATACCTGTATTTTTGACACTTTAAAAACTTCTGACTTAAAATAAATTCTGGAGTATTCTTGGGCATTCATACCAGAGAATGAAAATTTACATTTGCAAAAAAATCTGTGTGTTAATGTTCATAGTGGCCTTACTCATAATAGCCCAAAACTGTATACAGCCCAGATGTCCTTCAACAGGTGAATGGTTAAATGCGCCATGCAATATTACTCAGTAATAAAAATGAATGAACAATCGATACATGCAACAACTTGGATGAATCTCTAGGGAGTTATGCCAAGTGAAAAAAGACAATTCCAAAAGGTTACATATTGTATGTTTATATTTACATAACATTTTGAAATGACAAAACTGTAGAAATGGAAAGTAGATCAGGGGTTGTCAGGGGTTAGGGATGGGGACAGAGGGGAGTGGTCACAGGAGAGGTGGATGTGGTTATAAAAGGGCAACATAAGGCATATCTGAGATGTTTAGTACCTTGCTGTGGTAGTGGATATGCCAATCTACACATGATAAAACAGTATACAACACAAAAGACTACAAGAAAAACTGGGGGCATTTGAATGAGATCTGTGGATTGCATCAAGGTCAATATCATGGTTGTGATATTGCATTATAGCTTTGTAAAATGTTACCACTGGGGAAAACTGTGTGAAGGGTAATCTCTCTGTATTATTTCTTACAACTGCATATGAATTTACATTTATCTCAATAAAAAATTTAATTAAAAAAATGATGCGGGGCTTCCCTGGTGGCGCAGTGGTTGAGAGTCCGCCTGCCGATGCAGGGGATGCGGGTTCGTGCCCCGGTCCGGGAAGATCCCACATGCCGCAGAGCAGCTGGGCCCATGAGCCATGGCCGCTGAGCCTGCGCGTCTGGAGCCTGTGCTCCACAAAGGGAGAGGCCACAACAGTGAGAGGCCTGCGTACCAAAAAAAAAAAAAAAAAAAAAAAAATGGTGCATATCAATGTATACAGTGTCCTACTTTTGGAGTAAAAATAAAATTGTATTTGTTTGTATTTACATAAAGAACACTGAAAGGATACTGAAAGTGGTTATCTTAGGGTGGGGAGAAATGAGGTAGGAACAAGACTTTCCAATGCATAAATGTTTAAAATACTTTTATTTTTGAACTATGTTATATTACATGGTCAAAAAATAAGTAAAATATTTAAAGTAACTTTTGTTCAAAAAAGAGCTTAATTTAGTACACATTCTAATGCTTTGGAAAATGCTCCAATTTCAATTATCCATACCTCTAACCTCTGTGTCTGATCCTTGCCCAAAAGGTCACGAACTTCTTCATTATATATTTCCAAATAAGACACTCGAACCAAAAATCTGTAATAAAACATCATTAAAAAAAAAACAGTGAAATATTAGAACAGTTTTTTAAATGTGTTTATAAAATTTATACATCTTTCTTATGCTTGTACTTCTCAATATTAGAAAATATTAAGAATTCTCTTTTACCTTGTATCACCCTCTGCTTTTGCAATATGACCAAATATGTGAGCAAATGAATTTGGAATGATTCCTCTAAGTTCAGGAACAGCTCGAACACCTTCCATGGTAAAAGTTTTACCTGTTCCAGTTTGTCCATATGCAAAAATAGTCCCTGAAAATGATGAAGAGAATCAATCACTTCACAGAGTCATGCTACAGACCAATAGCTCTTAAAATTAATTCCTTTGACACCGTGATGCAATTTCTAGCCTGGATTTAAAGTTTATTCTAGTACAAATTTCACCTTTATTATCAGCAATTACAAGATGTACTGTATGCCACATGAGCATAGCACTGTTAAAGAACTAGAGTCAATGAAATAAATACAAAATCTGACACTTTAGCTAATCATAAGAAATTTCTTAAAATGTGTATATTAATTACTTAATGTGGACGTTAAATTGGAGAAGGTAGTATAATTACAGCAAGAGAACACAGGTTCTAGAATAGAAAGACCTCAACGTGAATCCACACATCTGCCATTTTTCAGAGACTTGACCTTAGAAAGTCTATACCCAGAGATTATCTCCTCAATGGCAAAATGGGGATAAGAATGAATACTCTACATTGATAGTAAGAACCAAATGAAACAATTTACTTCAAGTGACCAGCATGACGCCTGGCAAATGGTAGTTTTTTCTTCTTATTCCTAAAATAAGTACATTATTTTGAAATAAAATGTTTTAAGTAACAGTTGTAAGGAATAGGGGGAATTAACAAAAAAAGGTGACAATACAATTATTACAAGTAATTACAGATACAACTTAAAATTTTCTAAATACCCAAATTCATTCACTCAACAAATACTACACATCTGTGTCTGGCATTGTGCTAGGCACCGGGGACACAGTGACAAACAAGACAAACACAATCTTTAATCTTATGATATGTCATCTTGGGGAGGACATACTAGCCAAATAATCATAAGCAGGATGAGTGTTGGGAAATGAGAAACACGGAGTTCTAGATGAGAGTTAAGGGACATAATCTGGGCAGGAGAACTGATGAAGGAGGAAAGGGGAAGAAGTCAGGGAAGGCTTTCCAGAAGAGGTAAGGTTTAAGATACGATCTGATATATGAGCAAGAGTTAGATAGGAACAGAGTGGACAGCCAGAGGCAAAAAAGAGAATGGAGATTTTGAAGAAATGTAATGAGACCAGAATGGAAGAAACAGAGATGGAAAAGGACAGTGGATGCAGATACAGCTAAAGAAATTAACAGGGGCCTAATCACACAGGACGATGAAGAACATCTTAAGGCTTTTAGAGCTTATGCTAAAAACAAAGTGAAGCCATAGAATGATTTTTCAATCAGAGGAGTGACATCATAGTCACTTTGGCTATACTGTATACGAAGAATTGGAAGAAAGCAAGAGGAGACGTGAAGAAATAAGTTAGAGGGCTGAAGTAGTTAGCCAGATGAGAGATGGTGCTGACAATGGATAGAAGGGGATGAGAAAGGTAGAAGGATTTCAGAGATATTTAACAGTAGGATGTCAGAGATATTTAATAGTTAGAATCAAGAGGACCTGGAAAATAACTAGTCATAAGGGGACCAGGGAAAAGGAAGAATTGAGGGTGACTTTCAGTTTCTGGCTTGACCAAAGGGATGTATGGCTATGCCATGTACTGAGATGGTGAACAACACTAGAAGAAATAACAGTTTGAAAGGGAAGATCATGAATTTAGTTTGGGGGTACCGAGCTTTAAGTCTACGATACACCCAAATGGATGTGTCAAGCAAGCAGGAGGATGGATGAGATTCATTTGCCACTGAAGCCATGGAGGTGGATGAGATTTCTCAGGAGACAGTATAGTATGAGAAGATAGCCTAGAAAGTGACAGCATAAATGAAAAACGTTTCTCAACTACTACCACTCTATTCAGTTAACAACAACTTGTCGTCATTTTTGGACTTTCTACGAAAATAAATTAATAACAACAGAAACCATTTTTATACATGGGAATAATTTAAAAGTCTTAATTTTTTCTAACTCACTAAATATTTCAAACTCTTGCATTAAGAATATAACTTACTGCATTCCAAGGAGCTGAAAATATCATGAACTCATATACTGCATTTTAGAAAAGACACCACAGCTACCATTTACTGATCATTTGCTATGTGCTATGTCATGTACTTTACATGCATTCCTATTTAATTTTCACCCCAATCCTAAGAGCTAGGCAATGTTTATATTCCCACAGTTTAGTTGAGGAAACAAAGGCTTAGAAAGGTTGAGTTACTTGCTCAATGACATAGTAAGTGGTAGAAACAAGATCTGAACACACTCCAGTTGGCTCCATAGCCCATGTTTTTTACCAGTATGTAGTGACCAAAAAGAAATTTGAGCTCAAAATTAATACCTAATGCAATTTCTATGAATGCATTAAATATATGAATATTACTAATTTAAAAAGGATATTAAGTAACCAGAGAAAGAAGAACAAACAAAACCCAAAGTTAGTAGAAGGAAAAAATCATAAAGATCAAAGCAGAAAGAAATGAAACAGAGAGAAACAAAACAATAGAAAAGATCAAACTAAAAGCTGGTTCCTCTGAAAAGATAAATTTAATTGATAAACCTGTAGCCAGACTCAACATGAAAAAAAGGGAGAGGGCTCAAATCAATAAAATTAGAAATGAAAAAAGAGAAGTTACAACGGACACCACAGAAATACAAAGGATTATAAGAGACTACTATAAGCAACTATATGTCAATAAATGGTCAATCTAGAAGAAATGGATAAACATATAACCTTCCAAGACTGAACCAGGAAGAAACAGAAAATATGAACAGACCAATCACAAGTACTGAAATCAAAACTGATTTTAAAACTGCTAACAAACAAAAGTCCAGGACCAGGTGGCTTCACAGGTGAATTCTACCAAACATTTAGAGAAAAGTTAACACCTATCCTTCTGAAACTCTTCCCAAAAATCGCAGAGGAAGGAACACTCCCAAACTCATTCTATGAGGCCACCATCACCCTGACACCAAAACCAAACAAAGATACCACACAAAAAAGAAATAGGCCAATATCACTGATGAACATAGATGCAAAAATCCTCAACAAAATACTAGCAAACTGAATCCAACAATACATTAAAAGGATGATAAGCCACGATCAAGTGGGATTTATCCCCGGGATGCAAGGATTCTTCAACATCCACAAATCAATCAGTGTGATACACACATTAATAAACTGAAGAATAAACACCATATGATCAGCCGCTGATTCCGGAGCCGAGGTCGCCACTGCAGCTACCGCTGGAGGAGTGGGCTTGGGAAGGAGGCGGTCACCACGCCCGGAGCTCCGCTAGTAAGTGTCTTTGTCCCCTGCAGTCCTCCCACGGGAATGACCATGGATAAAAGTGAGCTGGTACAGAAAGGCAAACTCGCCAAGCAGGCGGAGCGCCACGATGACATGCCTGCGGCCGTGAAGGCAGTCATGGAGCAGGGGCACGAGCTCTCCAATGAGGAGAGAAAACTGCTGCCTGTGGTTTTTACAAGAACACGGTCGGTGCCCACCGTTCTTCCTGGCGTGTCATCTCCAACATCAAACAGAAAACAGAGAGGAACGAGAAGCAGCAGCAGATGGGCAAAGAATACCGTGAGAAGATCAAGGCAGAGCTGCAGGACATCTGCAACGATGTTCTGGAGCTGTTGGACAAATACCTTATTCCCAATGCTACACAACCAGAAAGTAAGGTGTTCTACTTGAAAATGAAAGGCGATTATTTTAGATATCTTTCTGAGGTGGCATCTAGAGACAATAAACAAACCACTGTGTCAAACTCCCAGCAGGCTTACCAGGAAGCATTTGAAATTAGTAAGAAAGAAATGCAGCCTACACACCCAATTCAACTGGGCCTGGCACTTAAGTTCTCCATCTTTTACTATGAAATTCTAAACTCTCCTGAAAAGGCTTGCAGCCTGGCAAAAACGGCATTTGATGAAGCAATTGCTGAATTGGACACACTGAATGAAGAGTCTTACAAAGACAGCATCCTGATCATGCAGTTGCTTAGGGACAATCTCACTCTGTGGACGTCGGAAAACCAGGGAGAGGAAGGAGATGCTGGGGAGGGAGAGAACTAATGTCTGTCATGCCCTGTGATCTCTTCAGTGTCACTCTGTACCCTCCACGTATATCCCTTTGTGCAATTAAAAAAAAAAAGAATCGTACGTCAACTTTCAGTTTTTCACAGCCTCAGTCTAGCAAAAATGGTCCATGGGATAAGCAGCTGGTATTTGTATCTAAAAGTCAGATTGGTCACATAAATGCCACGGCATTCTGAAGTTTTGATTTTGATTAACATTGACAGGAATACTTTGTGTTTAATTTTTTTGAAAAACAATACTGTGATTATGGAGTTTTGTAATTTAGCAGCACTCTTACTGGTAGAAAACAAAATAGACCTGAATTATGTGTAACTTTTCAGAAAGTTTAATTCAATTCAAAACAGTCACTGAAATACAGTTCCATTGTAAATTTGTACAGAAAGTTATAGAGATTATATTGTGACACTGGGACTTGGAGTGAGAAACCTCTAGCTTGGCATTCGAGCTTCATGGTAATTCACAGTGATTCTGCCTGTTCTGTTCAGGGCTTGTAGACACTTGACCCATTGGGGCTGTTGCCACTCAAAAGTTCATGACTGCGGATGGCCACAGTGTCTTCCTCTGAGGAAAGTCGAAGCCAGAAATTAACATTCTTGGTGGCAGATAACTGGGTTATGACACCATGCAAAGGTCCAGTGCTCATAGACCACACGTGACTCCAACCCCTTTCCTACAGCAGCATGTTACTGACTGGCAGCTTGCGCTTCCGTAGTGGAATCTGTTTTCCCTGTAACCACGAGCTCAAGAAGGAAAAAAAAAGCCATGTATCTTACTAATGGCCTTATCTGTTTCCTGGGTAACACCTCTAAAAATAATGTTCTGCAGAGACCGCCTTTCACTTGAGGAGTAAGTACTCAGTCTTTGGGTTCTTCCTAGCTCGGGGCTTTAAAATTTTGAAATCTAAACATTCTTTCCCACTGTGCTTTTTGACTATTGATTTTGGTTTTCTCTTCTCTAAATTTGTCCTTCTTCTTCCTTACATTTTCTTCTTTGTGCATTCTCTTTGCCTTTTGTTCACAGTTTAGTACTAGATGAGCAGGGACAGGGGGCCTGGAGGGGGTGAGGGATGTTGGCCAGCCTTGCTACAGAGAGTTGAAAAGAGCTTCCTGCATCTCAGCTCTGTCTTCTTCCAGTTCTCAGAACGGTGGTTGCTCTTCAGTCACACCAAGATCTGACTCAAAAACGTATTTTTAAATATCCATGGTTTCTCCTTATATTGCAGCCAGACCTGATAATGCTTGTTAGCACCTGTCACCAGCTCTCCCAAGTGTATCCATCTCATCAAGCTCACAGACACGTTTCAACAAGACCCTATAATGCAGGGAAGTTGCATGAACACTGTGATGGGGAGAGTTGGGAATAGCCCGGCCTAGCAGTCTCACAGTATCCCCCTCCCTCCCCTGAACATTTCCCATAGCCATAGTGTCCATCTGTTTGTCCATCTGCTGAAATGAGAAACATTCATGCACTGATTTCAAACAAACCAAAAGGGAAAAAAAGAAAAAATCCGTCTTCTTTCTAGCTGAACAAAAATGTGCAGTTAATACTTGGCACTTGAAAACACAGTAGTGAATGTAGAACAAGCCTGTCTGTATATCTGGTAGCTCTCTCTCGCTTTTTCCTCACCAGTATTCTGCCTCACGTTTGCTTCTGTGATGGTTATATTGCCTAGCAAGCACACCTGTAGGTGTGAAAATAGTATAGCAAAAAAGAAAAAACCCTGGTTATTGATGTACTCGATCTGTGTATGTCTTTTAAACAGTTCTAGTTTCCACCTTACACGAATAAACAGGAAAAGTGTAAAAACTCAAAAGTGAAAAAAAAAATTTTATCAGTTAAAAAAAAACATATGATCATCTCAACAGATGCAGAGAAAGCTTTTGACAAAATTCAAAACCCATTTATGATAAAAACTCTCCAGAAGTCGGCACAGAGAGAACTTACCTCAACATAATAAAGGCCATGTATAACAAACCCACAGCTAACATCATTCTCGACAGTGAAAAGCTAAAAGAATTTCCTCTAAAATCAGGAACAAGACAAGGATGTCCACTCTCCCCACTATTATTGAACATAGTTTTGGAAGTCTTAGCCACAGCAATCAGAGAAGAAAAATAAATAAAAGGAATCCAAATTGGAAAAGAAGAAGTAAAACTGTCACTGTTTGCAGATGACATGATACTATACATACAAAATCCTAAAGATGCTACCAGAAAACTACTAGAGCTCATCAATGAATTCGGTAAAGTTGCAGGATACAAAATTAATATGTGGAAATCTTGCATTTCTATACACTAACAATGAAAGATCAGAAAGAGAAATTAAGGAAACAATCCCATTTACCATCACATCAAAAAGAATAAAATACCTAGGAATAAACCTACCTAAGGAGCCAACAGACCTGTACTCAGAAAACTATAGATACTGATGAAAGAAATCAAAGATGACAGAAACAGATGGAGAGATATACCATGTTCTTGAATTGGAAGAATCAATATTGTCAAAATGACTATACTACCCAAAGCAATCTACAGACTCATTGCAATCCCTATCAAATTACCAATGGCATTTTTCACAGAACTAGAACAAAATATTTTTTTAATTTGTATAGAAACACAAAAGATCCCGAATAGACAAAGCAATCCTGAGAAAAATAAATGAGCTGGAGGAATTGGGCTCCTTGACTTCAGACTATACTACAAAGCTACAGTCATCAAAACAGTATGGTACTGGCACAGAAACAGAAATACAGATCAATGGAACAGGATAGAAAGGCCAGAGATAAACCCATGCACCTATGGTCAATTAATCTATGACAAAGGAGGCAAGACTATACAATGGAGAAAAGACAGTCTCTTCAAAAAGTGGTGCTGGGAAAACTGGACCGCTACATGTAAAAGAATGAAATTAGAACATTCTTCAACATCATACACAAAAATAAACTCAAAATGGATTAAAGACCTAAATGTAAAGCTGAGTACTATAAAACTCTTAGAGGAAAACATAGGCAGAACACTCTGAAATACATTGCAGCAAGATTTATTTGGATCCACCTCCCAATGAAAATAAAAACAAAAATAAACAAATGGGACCTAATGAAACTTAAAAACTTTTGCACAGCAAAGGAAACCATAAACAAAATGAAAAGACAACTTACAGAATGGGAAAAAATATTTGCAAATGAAGCGACCAACAAGGGATTACTCTCCAAAATATACAAACAGCTCATGCAGTTCTGTATCAAAGAAACAAACAACCCAACCAAAAAATGGGCTGAAGACCTAAATAGACAGTTCTCCAAAGACATACAGATGGCCAAAAAGCACATGAAAAGGTGCTCAATATTGCTAATTTTTAGAGAACTGCATATCAAAACTACAATGAAGTATCACCCCACACCGGTCAGAATGGCTATCATCAGAAAGTCTACAAACAGTAGATGCTGGAGAGGGTGTGCAGAAAAGGGAACCCTCCTACACTGTTGGTGGTAATGTAAATTGGTACAGGCACTATGGAAAACAGTATGGAGATTCCTTAAAAAACTAAACATAGGAACTTCCCTGGCAGTCCAGTGGCTAGGACTTCACCTTCCAATGCAGAGGGTGCAGGTTCAATCCCTGGTCAGTAAGCTGGGATCCCACATGCCTCATGGCCAAAAAACCAAAACATAAAACAGAAGCAATATTGTAACAAATTCAATAAAGACGTTAAAAAGGGTCCACATCAAAAAAAAAAACAAAAACCTAAAAATAGAACTACCATACAACCCAGTGATCCCATTCCTGGGCATATATCCAGAGAAAACCATCATTCAAAAAGATATATGCACCCCAATGTTAACTGCAGCACCATTTACAATAGTCAAGACATGGAAGCAATCTAAATGTCCATTAACAGAGGAATGGATAAAAAAGATGGGGTACATATATACAATGGAGTATTACTCAGCCATAAAAAAGAATGAAACAATGCCATTTGCAGCAACATAGATGGACCTAGAGATCATCATACTAAGTGAAGTCAGAGAAAGACAAATATCATATGATATCACTTCTACGTGGAATCTAAAAAAAAAATTATACAAATGAACTTATTTACAAAACAGGAACAGGCTCACAGACTTCAGAAACAAACTTATGGTTACCAAAGGGGAAACATGGTGAGGAGGGATAAATTAGGAGTTTGGGATTAACATATACATATACTATATATATAAAATAGATAATCAACAAGGACATACTGTATAGCACAGGGAGCTCTACGCAATATTCTGTAATAATCTATATGGGAAAAGAATCTGAAACAGAATGGCTATATGTATATGTATAACTGAGTCACTTTGCTGTACACCTGAAACTAACACAACATTGTAAATCAACTATACTCCAATATAAAATAAAAATTAAATGAAATTTTTTTTAATGAAAAGGTTACTAATTTACTATATTAGAGCTGAGAAAGGAGGACCAGGAATCCCCTAAAATTAAAGAAATTCATCTTATTTTCAGAGATGAGAGTCCAAATTTCTAGTTTTTAAATGCCAAACTTAAAATCTAATGCTATCATTTTGTTCAATATGAACTTCTTTTAAAATGTTAGTTTTTAAAAACTAAAAATGACCTGAGATTTTACCCAATCTCCTCGTTTCCAAACTATATATTTAAAATGGCAGAAGGTCCACCAAAAAACCTACGTGTGGATATTTATAGCAGCTTTATTCATAAGTGCCAAAACTTGGAAGCAACCAAGATGTCCTTCAGTAGGCAGGTTAACAGATAAACAGTTCATAAGGACAATGGAATATTATTCACTGATAAAAAGAGATGAGTTAACAAACCACGAAAAGGCATGGAGGAAACCTAAGTGCATGTTACTAAGTGAAAGTTATCTATCTGAAAAGGCAACATACTATATAGAGTGAAACAATTTTGTATGATACTACAATGGTGGATACATGTCATTATATATTTGTCCAAACCCACAGAATGTACAAAACCTAGAGTGAACCCTAATGTAAACTATGGGCTCTGGATGATAATGATGTGTCAATACAGGGTCATCAATTTTAACAAATGTAACCATTATGGTGCAGGATGTTGACAGTGGAGGAGGTTGTGCATTCTGGGGACTAGGGATATATGGGAACTCTCTGTACTTTGCTCAATTTTACTCTGAACATAAAATTGCGCTAAAAATAGTTTATTAATTAAATAAAACTTTTTCAAATGGTAGAAGGATTATGTACTTGTAATTTACAGTCCAAACAGTTACAGCTAAACTACATTTGAA
Source organism: Monodon monoceros (assembly GCF_005190385.1). Lineage (NCBI taxonomy): Eukaryota > Metazoa > Chordata > Mammalia > Artiodactyla > Monodontidae > Monodon > Monodon monoceros. The sequence continues at coordinate 110,432,591 of NW_021703768.1, forward strand.
TAATGCACAGTAAACTGCATTATATATTACAGAATTCTATGGGACTTCCCTGGTGGTCCAGTGGTTAAGATTCCATGCTCCCAATGCAGGGGGCACGGGTTTGATCCCTGGTCAGGGAACTAATATCCCATGCGCAGCACAGCACAGCCAAATAAATAAATAAACAAACAAACAAATATGGAATAGAACAAACAATCCAGAAATAAGCCCACACATTTGTGGTCAGTTGAATTTTGACAAAAGCACCTAGTTAATTCAATAAGGAAAGAACAGTCTTCTCAACAAATGGTGCTGGAACAACTGGATATCCATAGGCAACGAGGGAAAAAAAGGGGGCAGAGGGTAGAAAAAAAGAAAAAAACTCAGACCCTCACCTCACACCATATATAACAATTAACTCAAAATGGACCAGAGACTTAAATGTAAGACCTAAAATGTTTACAACTTCTAGATAAAAACGTAAGAGAAAATCTTTGTGGTCTTGGATTTGGAAAAAATTTCTGAGCTATGTCACCAAAAGCATGTGATAAAAGAAAACTTGATAGCTGAACTTAATCAAAATACAAAACTTTTCCCTTCAAAAAAACACCACTAAGAAAATGAAAAGACAAGCCACAGACTGGGAAAAATATTTTCTGATCACAGATATGAATCCAGAATATATAAAGAGCATGACTCAATAATAAGAACACAGGCAACCAATTTTTAAAATGGGTAAGATATTTTAAGAGATATTTTACCAAGAAGACATACAAATGTCCAATAAGTACACAAACAGATGTTCAATGTTGTTAATCATTAGGGAAATACAAGTTAAAACAATGAGATACCACTACAGACCCTGTAGAATAGCTATAATTAAAAAGAACGAGAGTCTAAATGTTGGTGAAGATGTGAAGAAACTCTCACATCTCATACCATACTGCTGGGAAAAAAGTAGTACAATCTGTGGAAAACAGATTTCCACTGTGAAAAACGGTTTTGCAGTTTCTTCAAAAGATAAACATACATTAACCATAAGACCCAGCAATTTCACTCCTACGTATCTATCCAAGAGAAACTTTGAAACGTATCTGCACAATGACTTATAAAAGAATGTTCCTGGGACTTCCCTGGTGGTCCAGTGGTTAAGAATCAGTCTTGCAATGCAGGGGATGCTGGTTCGATCCCTGGTTGGGGAACTAAGATCCCTCATGCTGTGGGGCAACTAAGCCCAATGCACCACAACTACTGAGCCCACGTGCCACAATCAGAAAGCCCACGCACCACAACTAATGAGCCCACGTGCTCTGGAGCCCACATGCCACAACTAGAGAGAAGTCCATGCACCACAAAGAGCCTGTGTGCTGCAACTAAGACCCGACAGAGCCAAAAATTAAATACATATTTTAAAGAAAAGAATGTTCCTAACAGCATTATTCTTAACAGCCAAAAAACTGCAATCATTCAAATTCCCATCAAAGATCATAAAAAGTGGTATATTCATACCATGGAATACAACCCAACAATAAAAAGGAACTACTGATACATACAACAACATGGATGGCCCTCAAAAATATTACACTAAGTCAAAGAAAACAGATAAAGACAAAATAGTGTCTGATCTGATTTATATGAAATTTTGAGGAAAGGCAAAACTGTAGACAGAAAGCAGGTCCATGGTTGCCTGGGGGTGGGACTGTAAATGGACATAAAAGAACTTGTGGGGGTGATAAAACTGATGGTTTCACAACTGTATGTATTTACTAAAACTTAAACTGTACAATTCGATTGCACAATTACAATGGGTGAATTCACTGGGTATTATTAATAGCTTGATAAAAGTTGTTTAAAAGTAAACTACAGGGGAGAGGGGTCAAGATGGCGGTGTGGGAAGACACAGAGTTAGCATCTCCCCACAACTAATGAGGCTGCTGGCCGCTGGTGGGACTCTGATACCCAAGGAGACAGGAGGAACCCCAAAGTGAACCGGTAGGACGTACGGGGACCAAAGCGGGGAGAAGTGGAGGCAAGACAACATCAGCACCTCTGAGGCCATGGAGATCAGGAGAGGCAAGTGGGAGGTGCCCTCCGGGAGGAGCATAAAAGGAGCAGAAGGCGACTGCCCCGCCCACTTGGGCACAGGGAGCCTGCTGAGCTCCCAGGCCAGTCCCCTCCAATCCAAAGCCCCCTCCAGGCTGCATGGGTCCTGGTGGCATAGGAGGGAGGCCAGGGAGATCAGGAGAGGCAGGTGGGAGAGGCCCTCCCAGAACACAGACTGAGAAGCAGGAGAGGAGAGGAGGGTGTTTGCCCCACCGACTCGAGCCCAGGAAGCCTGCTAGGCTCCCAGGTGAGGTCCCCTGCCCTCTAAGACCAGGATGGGGGGCACGCCTGGCCCCCTTCTGTTCCTTGAGCCTAAGCCCCACCCCCACACAGCCCTCAGGGCCTTTTCCAGCCCCATAGGTCCTGAGCACTGGCCCTGCCCACCACCCAAACCTCACCCTTGATAGGCCCCACTCTCCACAGCCAAGTCCTTCCCCCTCTCCGTTTTTTTTTTATTTTCTTTCTTTCCTTTTTCAGTATTGTGGTACTGAGTAACCTTCCGGTTGTTGATTCATCTATATTTTTATTTTTATATTCTTTCGAACATATCTGTTAGTTTCCTAGTCTAATTTTATGTTTTACTTTGTTATTTTTCTCTTTAAAAAAATTTTTTTTTAGCCACCCACGTGGTTTGCAGGATCTTGATTTGCAAGCCTGGGGTCAGGAGGAAGCTCCTGTGGTAGGAGCTCCAAGTCCGAACCACTAGACTAACAGAGAACCTCAGACCCCAGGAAATGTTCATCAGAGTGAGGTCTCACAGAGCTCCTCATCTCAGCACCAAGACCCAGCTCTACCCAATAGCCTACAAACTACAGTGTGGGAAGCCTCAGGCCAAACAACCTGTAAAACAGGAACACAATCCCCTCTTTAAAAAAAAAAAAAAAAATGAGATGGCAAAAAATATGTCACAGATGAAGGAGCAAGGTAAAAACCTACAAGACCAAATAAATGAAGAGGAAATAGGCAATCTACCTGAAAAAGAATTCAGAGTAATGATAGTAAAGATGATCCAGAATCTCAGAAATAGAATGGAGGCACAGATTGAGAAAATACAAGAAATGTTTAACAAAGATCTAGAAGAATTAAAGAACAAACAGAGATGAACAACACAATAACTGAAATGAAAAATACACTAGAAGGAATCAATAACAGAATAACAGAGGCAGAAGAACGAATAAGTGAGGTGGAAGACAAAATGATGGAAATAACTGCCAAGGAGCAGAATAAAGAAAAAAGAATGAAAAGAATTAAAGGCAATCTCAGAGACTTCTGGGACAACACTAAACACACCAACATTCGAATTATACGGGTCCCAGAAGAAGAAGAGAAAAAGAAATGGGCTGAGAAAATATTTGAAGAGATTATAGTGGAAAACTTCCCTAACATGGGAAAGGAAATAGTCACCCAAGTCCAGGAAGCACAGAAAGTCCCATACAGGATAAACCCTAGGAGAAACACACCAAGACACATATTAATCAAACTAATAAAAATTAAATTCAAAGAAAAAATATTAAAAGCAGCGAGGAAAAGACAAAAAATAACATAAAAAGGAATCCCCATAAGGTTATCGGCTGATTTTTTCAGCAGAAACTCTGCAGGCCAGAAGGGAGTGGCAGGATATACTTAAAGTGATGAAAGAGAAAAAACTACAACAAGATTACTCTACCCAGCAAGGATCTCATTCAGATTTGATGGAGAAATCAAAAGCTTTTCAGACAAACAAAAGCTAAGAGAATTCAGCACCACCAAACCAACTTTACAACAAATGCTAAAAAAGATTCTCTAAGTGGGAAACACAAGAGAAGAAAAAGACCAACAAAAACAAACCCAAAACAATTAAGAAAATGGTAATAGGAACATATATATCAATAGTAATCTTAAATGTAAATGGATTAAATGCCCCAACCAAAAGACATACACTGGCTGAATGGATACAACAACAAGTCCCATATATATGCTGTCTACAAGAGACCCACTTCAGACCTAGGGACACAAACAGACTGAAAGTGAAGGGATGGAAAAAGATATTCCATGCAAATGGAAATCAAAAGAAAGCTAGAGTAGCAATACTCAGATAAAATAGACTTTAAAATAAAGACTGTTACAAGAGATAAGGAGGGACGCTACATAATGATCAAAGGATCAATCCAAGAAGAAGATGTAACAATTATAAATGTTTATGCACCCAACACAGGAGCACCTCAATACAAAAGGCAAATGCTAACAACCATGAAAGGAGAAATCAACAGTAACACAGTAATAGTAGGGTACTTTAACACCTTACTTGCACCAATGGACAGATCATCCAAACAGAAAATAAATAAGGAAACACAAGCTTTAAATGACACGACAGACCAGACAGATTTAAGTGATATTTACAGAACATTCCATCCAAAAACAACAGAATACACATTTTTCTCTAGTGCACATGGAACATTCTCCAGGACAGATCACATCTTGGGTCACAAATCAAGCCTTGGAAAATTTAAGAAAATTGAAATCGTATCAAGCATCTTTTCTGATCACAATGCTATGAGACTGGAAATCAATTACAAGAAAAAAACTGTAAGAAAAACAAATATATGCGGGCTAAACAGTGCACTACTAAATAACCAAGAGATCACTGAAGAAATCAAAGAAGAAATAAAAAAATACATAGAAACAAATGACAACAAAAACATGACAACCCAAAACCTACGGGACGCAGCAAAAGCAGTTCTAAGAGGGAAGTTTACAGCAATTCAATCTCACCTCAAGAAACAAGAAAAATCTCAAATAAACAATCTAACCCTACACTTCAATCAACTAGAGAAAGAAGAACAAAGAAAACCCAAAGTCAGTAGAAAGAAAGAAATCATAAAGATCAGAGCAGAAATAAATGAAACAGAAATAAAGAAAACAATAGCAAAGATCAATAAAACTAAAAGATGGTTCTTTGAGAAGATAAACAAAATTGATAAACCCTTAGCCAGACTCGTCAAGAAAAAAAGGGAGAGGATGCAAGTCAATAAAATTAGAAATGAAAAAGGAGAAATCACAACTGACACTGCAGAAATACAAAGGATTATAAGAGACTACTACAAACAACTACATGCCAATAAAATGGACAACCACGAAGAAATGAACAAATTCTTGGAAAGGTACAATTTTCCAAGACTGAACCAGGAAGAATTAGAAAATATAAACAGACATATCACAAGAAATGAAACTGAAACGGTAATTAAAAAGCTTCCAACCAACAAAAGTCCAGGACCAGATGGCTTCACAGGAGAATTCTATCAAACACTGAGAGAAGAGCTAAAACCCACCCTTCTCAAACTCTTCCAAAAAATTGCAGAGGGAGAAACACTCCCAAATTCATTCTACAAAGCCACCATCACCCTGATACCAAAATCAGAAAAAGATATCACAAAAACAGAAAATTATAGACCAGTATCACTGATAAACATAGGTGCAAAAATCCTGAACAAAATACTAGCAAACATAATCCAACAGCACATTAAAAGGATCATACACCATGATCAAGTGGGATTTAACCCAGGGAAGCAAGGATTCTTCAGTATATGCAAATCAACCAAAGTCATACACCACGTTAACAAATTAAGGGATAAAAACCATATGGTCATCTCAATAGATGCAGAAAAAGCTTCTGACAAAATTCAACACCGATTTATGATAAAAACTCTCCAGAAAATGGGCATACAGGGAACCTACCTCAACATAATAAAGGTCATATATGACAAACCCTCAGCAAGCATCATACTCAATGGTGAAAAACTGAAAGCATTTCCACTAGGATCAGGAAGAAAACAAGGATGTCCACTCTCGCCACTCTTATCCAACACAGTTTTGGAAGTCCTAGCCACAGCAATCAGAGGAGAAAAAGAAATAAAAGGAATACAAATTGGAAAAGAAGTAAAACTGTCACTATTTGCCGATGACATGATACTATACATAGAAAATCCTAAAGATGCCACCAGAAAACTACTAGAACTAATCAATGAATTTGGTAAGGTTGCAGGATACAAAATTAATGCACAGAAATCTCTGGCATTCCTATACACCAACAGCGAAAAATCAAAAAGAGAAATTAAGGAAACACTCCCATTTATCACTCCAACAAAAAGAATAAAATACCTAGGAATAAACCCACATAAGGAGGCGAAAGACTTGTACTCAGAAAACTATAAAACACTGATGAAAGAAATCAAAGATGACATAAACAGATGCAGGAATATACCATGTTCTTGGATTGGAAGAATCAATATTGTGAAAATGACTATACTACCCAAAGCAATCTACAGATTCAATGAAATCCCTATCAAACTGCCAATGGCATTCTTCACAGAATTAGAACAAAAAATCTTACAATTTGTATGGAAACACAAAAGACCCCAAATAGCCAAAGCAATCTTGAGAAAGAAAAATGGAGCTGGAGGAATCAGACTCCCTGACTTCAAACTATACGATAAAGGTAGAGTAATCAAGACAGTATGGTACTGGCAGGAAAACAGAAATATAGATCAATGGTACAGGACAGAATGCCCAGACATAAACCCACACATATATGGTCACCTAATTTATGACAAAGGTGGCAAGAACATACAAGGGAGAAAAGACACCTGCTTCAATAAGTTGTGCTGGGAAAATTGGACAGCTACATGTAAAAGAATGAAATTAGAAAAACTTCTACTGGTGAGGGGGAAGATGGCGGAAGAGTAAGACGCAGAGATCACCTTCCTCCCCACAGATACACCAGAAATACATCTACACGTGGAACAACTCCTACAGAACACCTACTGAACACTGGCAGAAGACCTCAGACCTCCCAAAAGGCAAGAAACTCCCCATGTACAAAAGAATAAACAGAGACAAAAGAATAGGGATGGGACCTGCACCAGTGGAAGGGAGCTGTGAAGGAGGAAAGGTATCCACACACTAGGAAGCCCCTTCGCAGGCGGAGACTGCGGGTGGCGGACAGGGGAAGTTTCAGAGACGGGGAGGAGAGCACAGCAACAGGGGTGCAGAGGGCAAAGTGGAGAGATTCCCGCACAGAGGATCGATGCCGACGGGCACTCACCAGCCCGAGAGGCTTGTCTGCTCACCCGCTGGGGTGGACGGGTTTGGGAGCTGAGGTTCGGGCTTCGGTTGAAGTGCAGGGAAAGGACTGGGGTTGGCGGCGTGAAGACAGCATGCAGGGGGTTAGTGCATCACGGCTAGCCGGGAGGGAGTCTGGGGAAAAGTCTGGACCTGCCGAAGAGGCAAGAGACTTTTTCTTCCCTCTTGTTTCCTGGTGCACGAGGAGAGGGGATTAGGTGTGCTGCTTAAAGGAGCTCCAGAGACGGGCGCAAGCCGCAGCTAACAGCGCGGACCCCAGAGACGGGCATGAGACGCTAAGGCTGCTGCTGCTGCCACCAAGAAGCCTGTGTGCGAACACAGGTCCTATCCACACCTCCCTTCCGGGGAGCCTGTGCAGCCCGCCACTGCCACGATCCCGGGATCCAGGGACAACTTCCCCGGGAGAACGCAAGGCGTGCCTCAGGCTGATGCAACGTCCCGCCGGCCTCTGCCGCCTCAGGCTCGCTCCACATCCACACCCTTCCCTCCTCCCCCCCCGCCTGAGTGAGCCAGAGCCTCCGAGTCAGCTGCTCCTTTACCCCGTCCTGTCTGAGTGAAGAACAGACGCCCTCCGGCGACCTACAAGCAGAGGCAGGGCCAAATCCAAAGCTGAGCCACGGCAGCTGTGAGAGCAAAGAAAAGAAAGGGAAATCTCTCCTAGCAGCCTCAGGAGCAGTGGATTAAATCTCCACAATCAACTTGATGTACCCTGCATCTGTGGAATACATGAATAGACAATGAGTCATCCCAAATTGAGGAGGTGGACTTTGAGAGCAAGATTTATTATGTTTTCCCCCTTTTCCTCCTTTTTGTGAGTGTGTATGTGTATGCTTCTGTGTGAGATTTTGCCACAAGCTTTGCTTTCACCATTTGTCCTAGGGTTCTATCCGTCCGTTTTTTTTATTTAAAAAAATTTTTTTTTACTATTTATTTTAATAACTTTATTTTATTTTATCTTACTTTATTTTATTTTCTTTTAACCTCTTTCTTTCTTTCTACTTTTTCTCCCTTTTATTCTGAGCTGTGTGGATGAAAGGCTCTTGGTACTGCAGCCAGGAGTCAGTGCTGTTCCTCTGAGGTGGGAGAGCCAACTTCAGGACACTGGTCCACAAGAGACCTCCCAGCTCCACATAATATCAAACGGTGAAAATCTCCCAGAGATCTCCATCTCAACACCAGCACCCAGCTTCACTCAACAACCAGCAAGCTACAGTGCTGGACACCCTATGCCAAACAACTAGCAAGAAAGGAACACAACACCACCAATTAGCAGAGAGGCTGCCTAAGATCATAATAAGGCTACAGACACCCCAAAACACACCACCAGACGTTGACCTGCCCACCAGAAAGAAAAGATCCAGCCTCATCCACCAGAACACAGGCACTGGTCCCCTCCACCAGGAAGCCTACACAACCCACTGAACCAACTTTTGCCACTGGGGACAGACACCAAAAACAACAGGAACTACGAACCTGCAGCCTGCAAAACGGAGACCCCAGACACAGTAAGATAAGCAAAATGAGAAGACAGAAAAACACACAGCAGATGAAGGAGCAAGATAAAAACCCACCAGACCTAACAAATGAAGAGGAAATAGGCAGTCTACCTGAAAAAGAATTCAGAATAATGATAGTAAAGATGATCCAAAATCTTGGAAATAGAATAGAGAAAATGCAAGAAACATTTAACAAGGACCTAGAAGAGCTAAGATGAAACAAGCAACGATGAACAACACAATAAATGAAATTAAAAATACTCTAGATGGGATCAATAGCAGAATAACTGAGACAGAAGAACGGATAAGTGACCTGGAGGATAAAATAGTGGAAATAACTACTGCAGAGCAGAAGAAAAAAGAATGAAAAGAACTGAGGACAGTCTCAGAGACCTCTGGGACAACATTAAACACACCAACATTCGAATTATAGGGGTTCCAGAAGAAGAAGAGAAAAAGAAAGGGACTGAGAAAATATTTGAAGAGATTATAGTTGAAAACTTCCCTAATATGGGAAAGGAAATAGTTAATCAAGTGCAGGAAGCACAGGGAGTCCCATACAGGATAAATCCAAGGAGAAGCACGCCAAGAAACATATTAATCAGACTGTCAAAAAATAAATACAAAGAAAACATATTAAAAGCAGCAAGGGAAAAACAACAAATAATACAAAAGGGAATCCCCATAAGGTTAACAGCTGATCTTTCAGCAGAAACTCTGCAAGCCAGAAGGGACTGGCAGGACATATTTAAAGTGATGAAGGAGAAAAACCTACAACCAAGATTACTCTACCCAGCAAGGATCTCATTCAGATTTGAAGAAGAAATTAAAACCTTTACAGACAAGCAAAAGCTGAGAGAGTTCAGCACCACCAAACCAGCTTTACAACAAATGCTAAAGGAACTTCTCTAAGCAAGAAACACAAGAGAAGGAAATGACCTACAATAACAAACCCAAAACAATTAAGAAAATGGGAATAGGAACATACATATCGATAATTACCTTAAATGTAAATGCATTAAATGCTCCCACCAAAAGACACAGACTGGCTGAATGGATACAAAAACAAGACCCATATATATGCTGTCTACAAGAGACCCACTTCAGACCTAGAGACACATACAGACTGAAAGTAAGGGGATGGAAAAAGATATTCCATGAAAATGGAAACCAAAAGAAAGCTGGAGTAGCAATTCTCCTATCAGACAAAATACACGTTTTATTTTATTTTATTTTTGCGGTACGCGGGCCCCTCACTTTTGTGGCCTCTCCCGTTGCAGGGCACAAGCTCCGGAGGCACAGGCCCAAGGGCCATGGCCCACGGGCACAGCCGCTCCACAGCATGTGGGATCCTCCCAGACTGGGGCACGAACCCGTGTCCCCTGCATCAGCAGGCGGACTCTCAACCACTGTGCCAGCAGGGAAGTCTCGACTATTCGTGCCCCAGTCCAGGAGGATCCCACATGCCGTGGAGCGGCTGCACCCCTGGGCCATGGCCACTGGGCCTGCACCTCCGGATCCTGTGCTCCGCAACGGGAGAGGCCACAACAGTGAGGGGCCCGCGTACTGCAAAAAATAAATTAAAAATAAATAAATTAATTAATTAATTAAAATAAAGACTATTAGAAGAGACAAAGAAGAACACTACATAATGATCAAGGGATCGATCCAAGAAGAAGATATAACAATTGTAAATATTTATTCACCCCACATAGAAGCACCTCAATACATAAGACAAATGCTAACAGCCATAAATGGGGAAATCGACAGTAACACATTCATAGTGGGGGACTTTAACACCCCATTTTTACCAATGAACAGACCATCCAAAATGAAAATAAGGAAACACAAGCTTTAAATGATACATTAAACAAGATGGACTTAATTGATATTTATAGGACATTCCATCCAAAAACAACAGAATACACATTTTTCTCAAGTGCTCATGGAACATTCTCCAGGATAGATCATATCTTGGGTCACAAATCAAGCCTTGGTAAATTTAAGAAAATTAAATGGTATTAAGTATCTTTTCCGACAACAACGCTATGAGACTAGACAACAATTACAGGAAAAGATCTGTCAAAAATACAAACACATGGAGGCTAAACAATACACTACTTAATAACAAAGCGATCACTGAAGAAATGAAAGAGGAAATTTAAAAATATCTAGAAACAAATGACAATAGAGACACAACGACCCAAAACCTATGGGATGCAGCAAAAGCAGTTCTAAGAGGGAAATTTATAGCAATACAATCCTACCTTAAGAAACAGGAAACATCTCTAATAAACAACCTAAACTTGCACCTAAAGCAATTAGAGAAAGAAGAACAAAAAAAACCCCAAAGTTAGCAGAAGTAAAGAAATCATAAAGATCATATCAGAAATAAATGAAAAAGAAATGAAGGAAACAATAGCAAAGATCAATAAAACTAAAAGCTGGTTCTTTGAGAAGATAAACAAAATTGATAAACCATTAGCCACGCTCATCAAGAAAAAATGGGAGAAGACTCAAATCAATAGAATTAGAAATGAAAAAGGAAAAGTAACAACTGACACTGCAGAAATACAAAAGATCATGAGAGATTACTATAAGCAACTCTATGCCAATAAAATGGACAACCTGGAAGAAATAGACATATCCTTAGAAATGCACAACCTGCCAAGACTGAATAAGGAAGAAATAGAAAATATGAACAGACCAATCACAAGCACTGAAATTGAAACTGTGATTTAAAATCTTCCAACAGGGCTTCCCTGCTGGCGCGGTGGTTGAGAGTCTGCCTGCTGATGCAGGGGACATGGGTTCGTGCCCCGGTCCAGGAAGATCCCACATATCGCGGAGCAGCTGGGCCCGTGAGACATGGCCGCTGAGCCTGCGCGGCTGGAGCCTGTGCTCAACGTGAGAGGCCACAACAGTGAGAGGCCCGCGTACCGCAAAGAAAAAAAAAAATCTTCCAACAAACAGAAGTCCAGGACCAGATGGCTTCACAGGCCAATTCTATCAAACATTTAGAGAAGAGCTAACACCTATCCTTCTCAAACTCTTCCAAAACATAGCAGAGGGAGAAACACTCCCAAACTCATTCTATGAGGCCAACATCACCCTGATACCAAAACCAGACAAGGATGTCACAAAGAAAGAAAACTACAGGCCTATATCACTGATGAACATAGATGCAAAAATCCTCACCAAAATGCTAGCAAACAGAATCCAACAGCACATTAAAAGGATCATACACCATGATCAAGTGGGGTTTATTCCAGGAATGCAAGGATCCTTCAATATACGCAAATCAATCAACGTGATACACCATTTAAGAAACTGAAGGAGAAAAACCATATGATCATCTCAACAGATGCAGAGAAAGCTTTCAACAAAATTCAACACCCATCTATGATAAAAACCCTGCAGAAGGTAGGCATAGAGGGAACTTTCCTCAACATAGTAAAGGCCATATATGACAAACCCACAGCCAACATCATCCTCAATGGTGAAAAACTGAAAGAATTTCCACTAAGCTCAGGAACAAGACAAGGTTGCCCACTCTCACCAATCTTATGCAACACAGTTTTGGAAGTTTTAGCCACAGCAATCAGAGAAGAAAAGGAAATAAAAGGAACCCAAATCAGAAAAGAAGAAGTAAATCTGTCACTGTTTGCAGATGACGTGATACTATACACAGAGAATCCTAAAGATGCTACCAGAAAACTACTAGAGCTAATCAATGAATTTGGTAAGGTAGCAGGATACAAAATTAATGCACAGAAATCTCTGGCATTCCTATACACTAATGATGAAAAATCTGAAAGTGAAATCAAGAAAACACTCCCATTTACCAATGCAACAAAAGAATAAAATATCTAGGAAAAAACCTGCCTAAGGAGACAAAAGACCTGTATAAGACACTGATAAAAGAAATTAAAGATGATACAAATAGATGGAGAGATATACCATGTTCTTGGAATGGAAGAATCAACATTGTAAAAACGACTATACTACCCAAAGCAATCTACAGATTCAATGCAATCCCTATCAAACTACCAATGGCATTTTTCACAGAACTAGAACAAAAAAATTCACAATTTGTATGGAAACACAAAAGACCCCGAATAGCCAAAGCAATCTTGAGAACGAAAAACGCAGCTGGAGGAATCAGGCTCCCTGACTTCAGACTATACTACAAAGCTACAGTAATCAAGACAGTATGGTACTGGCACAAAAACAGAATTACAGATCAATGGAACAGGATAGAAAGCCCAGAGATAAACCCATGCACATATGGTCACCTTATCTTTGATAAAGGCAGCAAGAATGTACAGTGGAGAAAGGACAGCGTCTTCAATAAGTGGTGCTGGGAAAACTGGACAGGTACATGTAAAAGTATGAGATTAGAACACTCCCTAACACCATACACAAAAATAAGCTCAAAATGGATTAAAGACCTAAATGTAAGGCCAGAAACTATCAAACTCTTAGAGGAAAACGTAGGCAGAACACTTTATGATATAAATCACAGCAAGATCCTTTTTGACCCATCTCCTACAGAAATGGAAATAAAAACAAAAATGAACAAATGGGACCTAATGAAACTTAAAAGCTTTTGCACAGCAAAGGAAACCATAAAGAAGACCAAAAGACAACCCTCAGAATGGGAGAAAATATTTGCAAATGAAGCAACTGATAAAGGATTAATCTCCAAAATTTACAAGCAGCTCATGCAGCTCAATAACATAAAAACAAACAACCCAATCAAAAAATGGGCAGAACACCTAAATAGACATTTCTCCAAAGAAGATATACAGATTGCCAACAAACACATGAAAGAATGCTCAACATCATTAATCATTAGAGAAATGCAAATCAAAACTACAATGAGATATCATCTCACACTGGTCAGAATGCCCATCATCAAAAAATCTACAAACAATAAATGCTGGAAAGCGTGTGGTGAAAAGGGAAACCTCTTGCACTGTTGGTGGGAATGTAAATTGATACAGCCACTATGGAGAACACTATGGAGGTTCCTTAAAAAACTACAAATAGAACTACCATACGACCCAGCAATCCCACTACTGGGCATATACCCTGAGAAAACCATAATTCAAAAAGAGTCATGTACCAAAATGTTCACTGCAGCTCTATTTACAATAGCCAGGACATGGAAGCAACCTAAGTGTCCATCAACAGATGAATAAAGATGATGTGGCACATATATACAATGGAATATTACTCAGCCATAAAAAGAAATGAACTTGAGTTATTTGTAGTGAGGTGGATGGACCTAGAGTCTGTCATACAGAGTGAAGTAAGCCAGAAAGAGAAAGACAAATACCGTATGCTAACACGTATATATGGAATCTAAGAAAAAAAGTCATGAAGAACCTAGGAGTAAGACGGGAATAAAGACACAGATCTACTAGAGAATGGACTTTAGGATATGGGGAGGGGGAAGGGTAAGCTGTGACAAAGTGAGAGAGTGGCAGGGACACATATACACTACCAAATGTAAAATAGATAGCTAGTGGGAAGCAGCTGCATAGCACAGGGAGATCAGCTCGGGGGTCTGTGACCACCTAGATGGGTGGGATAGGGAGGGTGGGAGGGAGGGAGACGCAAGAGGGAAGAGACATGGGAACATATGTATATGTATAACTGATTCACTTTGTTATGAAGCAGAAACAAACACACCATTGTAAAGCAATTATACTCCAATAAAGATGTAAAAAAAAAAATTAAACTTCTAGATTTCTCAATCAAAAAATGTAAAAAAATAAAAAATTAAAAAATAAAAGAATGAAATTAGAACACTACCTAACACCATACACAAAAATAAACTCCAAATGGATTAAAGACTTAAATGTAAGAACAGACACTATAAAACTTTTAGAGGAAAACACAGGAAAACCACTCTTTGACATAAACCACAGCAAGATCTTTTTGGACCCACTTCCTAGAGTAACAAATAAAAACAAAAATAAACAAATGGAACGTAATTAAACTTAAAAGCTTTTGCACAGAAAAGGAAACCATAAAGAAGGCCAAAAGACAACCCTCAGAATGGGAGAAAATATTTGCAAATGAAACAACAAATGATTAATCTCCAAAATATACAAACAGCTCATGGAGCTCAATATCAAGAAAACAAACAATCCAGTTAAGAAATGGGCAGAAGACCCAATAGACATTTCAACAAGGAAGACATACAGATGGCCAAGAGGCACATTAAAAGATGCTCAACATCACTAATTATTAGAGAAATGCAAATCAAAACTACAATGAGGTATCACCTCACGCCGGTCAGAATGGCCATTATCAAAAAAGCTAGAAACAATAAATGCTGGAAAGGGTGTGGTGAAAAGGGAATCCTCCTACACTGTTGGTGGGAATGTAAATTGATACAACCACTATGGAAAACAGTATGGAGGTTCGTCAAAAAACTAAAAATAGAACTACCATATGACCCAGCAATCCCCCTACTGGGCATATACCCTGAGAGAATCATAGTTCAAGAAGATACATGGACCACAATGTTCAGTGCAGCACTATTTACAATATCCAGGACATGGAATCAACCTAAATGTCCATCGACCAATGAATGGAAAAAGACGATGTGGCACATATATACAATGGAATATTGCTCAGCTATAAAAAGAAACGAAACTGAGTTATTTGTAGTGAGGTGGATGGACCTAGAGTCTGTCATACAGAGTAAAGTAAGTTAGAAAGAGAAAAACAAATACAGTATGCTAATGCATATATATGGAATCTAAAAAAAAAAAAAAAATGGTAGTGATGAACCTGGTTGCAGGGCAGGAATAAAGAGGTAGACATAGAGAATGGACTTGATGACATGGGGTGGGAGGGGAAGCTGGGGCGAAGTGAGAGTGGCATCGACGTATATACACTACCGAATGTAAAACAGTTGGCTGGTGCGAAGTAGCAGCATAGCACACGGAGATCAGCTCTGTGTTTGGCAATGACCTAGAGGGGTGAGGCAGGGAGGATGGGAAGGAGGCTCAAGAGGGAGGAGGGGCTTCCCTAGTGGCGCAGTGGTTGAGAGTCCACCTGCCGATGCAGGGGACACGAGTTCGTGTCCTGGTCCGGGAAGATCCCACATGCCGCGGAGCAACTGGGCCCGTGAGCCACAATTACTGAGCCTGCGCGTCCGGAGCCTGTGCTCCGCAATGGGAGAGGTCACAACAGTGAGAGGCCCGCGTACCGGGAAAACAAAAAAGAGGGAGGGGATCCGGGGACATGTGTATGTATATGGCAGATTCCCTTTCTTGTGCAACAGAAGCTAACACGGTATTGTGAAGCAATTATGCTCCAATAAAGATCTATTTTTAAAAAAAGTAAACTATATAAAGTACTCACCATTGTAGCCTTCAAGAACAGAATCAATAATAGGTCTGGCAGTTAAGTTATAAACATCTAGTTGTTTACTCTCTGGTCCAAAAACAGTATCAAAAGTAAACGTCTTTGGAGGTTCATTGGAAGAATCAGTCTTATGTACAGTGATAGTTCCCCTCATCTCATCCACACTGACAGCCTGCTTGTAGCACATTGATTTCTCTCTGTCATTGAGGGGCCGGCACCTAACCACCACCTTCACATTATCGCAGCTTTCCGGCTTCTCTGATTTATTGATCTGGTGGAGAAAATATTTACAAACAAGAAAAAGAACGTTTACTTTTACCTTCAACAGATTAAATTTAAATTTTGAAAAAGGCTACTTTGGCATCCTAGTGCCTTGCATACGTTAAGCACTTCATAAATAGTTGTTAAATGCAATTAAAGATCTTACAGATATATAGAAAAAGCTTATTTAAAAAGATATGAAAATAGTTTCTTTTACAATACAAATGAGGGGAGAGGAAATCTTATTTACATTTACAGTTAATGCTATTCAGGCAGAAAATGAGAGAGTATATTAGAGACTTGTCTTTCTGCACAAAGTCCCTGACTTGCTCTGAGTTTCCTGCCTGTAGGAAAACACGTGTGAATATGGTTAATAACGTTAATCAAGAATCTAGTAATAGGTCCTCTGCTCCCCCTGAGACTTTTAGTTTTATTGATATTTTCTACAATGCATTAGTAAAAAAATTTTTTATCAAATAATATATCCAGGGCTTCCCAGGTGGCACAGTGGTTAAGAATCTGCCTGCCAATGCAGGGGACACGGGTTCGAGCCCTGGTCCGGGAAGATCCCACATGCTGAGGAGCAACTAAGCCCATGTGCTACAACTAAGCCTGTGCTCTAGAGCCTGAGAGCCACAACTACTAAAGCCCTCGAGCCTAGAGCCCGTGCTCCACAACAAGAGAAGCCACTGCAATGAGAAGCCTGCTCAACCCAACGAAGATCCAATGCAGCCAAAAAGTAAAAATAAATTAATTAATTAAAAAAAAAATAATATATCCTCATATAGTCTACTTTTTCTATAGAAGACAAGAGAAAGACAGAAAAGAAAGCCCAGTGGCAGAAAAATGTTTTAGCTTGACTCTAACCTTATGAACATTTGTAAAGTTTCAAATTTTGAAATTTTATGATTAAGAATCTATATTAAAATACAATTATTAAAGTGAAGAAGTTCAACAGTTTGAACAGATATTAAATTCCTACTGTTTCAGATACTCTTCTAAGCATTAGAGAAACAAACGTGAGCCACTGTCATTGACAAGGAACAGATTATATCAATTCAACACACTTCTTTCCATCTCTACTTTCAGCACCTTATTCTAGGTCACCATTATCTCGCCCCGAATTATAAGAGACTCCTACCTGTACTACTGTATCTAATTAGGTTCCCCTATAGTCTGTTCTCTACTTGGCAGTCAGTTTCAACACAAATCTAATTATGTCACTCTCCTACTTAAAACTCCTCAATGGTTTCCCACAGATCCTGGGATGAAGATCGAAATCCTTCAGGGGGTGTATAAGATCTGGTTCTGGCCCATGTCTACTTCTCCAGTTTTATTTCACAACCTTGGCTTTCTTAGCCACAGCCACACGGGCTTTCTTTTAGGCCTTTTCTTGTCACCATGATCCCTCTCACCACACTCCTTCCCAGGTGCTGTTCCTTATGCCTAGAACATCCCCCACCCTCCTCTTCACTTACTCTGCAGACCTCAGCTCAATAGCCCCTTCATCTGGGAAGACTTCCCTGATTAGGTCAAATCCTTGTATAGGCCCTGATAGCACCCTTCAATCTCCTTCTCCATCGGTTACAATTTTACTTTTTTTTTTTTTGGCTCCTTATTTGATTAATGTCTGTGTCTCTATTTAACCCATAAGTTCCAAACTGGTAGTCAGTCAAGGGGCTGAATTCAGCCCACAAATGTCTTTTGCTTGGCTTATATTATTTAAAAATCTTTTGAATTAGTTGCTAAAAATTAAAACTTGAGCAATTTCACAAAAATAACAATTTCTAGATCCTCTTGGAAAAAACAGATGATCTGACATCTGTAGGTCAGCACTCCTACATGGCGACACTTAATTCACCAGAATCTATTTTTATCTATTGTATGCCACCCATCCACTTCATTCATTAATGTTAAGTGTCTTTGTCCCTGTATGTATGTATGGTTTTCACCTCCACTCTAGAAGGCAAGGGTCTCTCTTCTCAAGTTCAAGAACCTGGCTGGTTTTGCTCAATATTGTATCTCCAGTGCCTAGCATGGGGCTGGTGCCCAATAACTGTTGAATGAATTGATAAATAGAAAGCAACAAGTAACAAATATTAAGCGTTTAATGCTAAAAGTCAAGCACTGTCCTTCAAGTCTCCTGCGCATTCTTATCTCATCCTGATAACCCCAGAAGGAAAAGTTTAATTACATAGGAACGAAGGGCCCAGAAAGATTAAATAATTATCCAAGGCTTCGCAACCAGTAAATAACCAGCCACTGCTCAAGTGTTCTTCATTACCCTATAATGGACTTACTACGCCTCCTTATTAGGTGCACGATAACAATCTGTGATATCCTACAAGACAAACATACCACCACCCACCACGCACCCCCCTCACGTAAATAGCCGGCCGCAGCTCAAGTGTTCTCCATGACCCTATATTGGACTTACGACGGCCCCTTATTAAGTGCAAGTTAACAGTCTGTGAAACCCTACAAGACAAACATACCGCCACCCACCACTCACTCCCCTCACACACAAAGACACCTACGGGTTACATTCTGCACTGTAAGCTAGAGCGCTACGAGAGGAATGACAGCTCGAGTCAGCAGCCTGGGGTAGAGGCAGACTGCCCGTGCTTTGCTGCCTTCCAGAGCTTGGCTCCTCGGCGTAGAGACCCCACGGGGTGCGAGGCATCAAAACCCGACCCTCCGCGGTTGCTCCTAGAGGCCCTACCCAGCGGACAGGGCTGGGAGCGAGAGCGCATCCTCTGGCACAGTGCCTTTATGTCAAGCAGCCCAGGCCTTGCGGGATGCAGCAGCAACGAAGACCGCAAGGCCTGCCGCGGGCCCCTCCCAGGGTCGGCTGGACCCCCCCAGTCCAGGGCCCACCCGCCTGGCTCCCCAACCGCTTCGCCCGCCCGGCACTGCCCTGCCCTGCCCTGCCCCGCCCCACCCCGGCCTCCCGCCTGCTCTGCGCCTCCATGGTAACGGCCGCGCCACCCGGCCAGGCCGCAGGGATGAGGAGAAACCCCAGCGGATGAGTGACCCTACTCACCGGCATCGTTGCTTCCTCCCGTGCTCGGCGGACGTCCCCACCCGGGGTGCAGTCCAATGACGCCGGGTTCGCAGGAGAGGCGGGTCAGAGATTATCGAAACACCGCCCGGGCGCTCCCGAGACTGCGGCTCCTCTGGAGAGAGCGCGCTGTGCGCAGGCGCACTCCGAGCTCGCCCCGCCCCATCCCCTTGCCCGAGGCGTCTTCGGTCTCTTGCATTGCGCCTGCGCCGAGGCTTTCGGAGTCCGTCTCCTAGGACGCCAGACTGAGGCTGCGCGTGCGCAATGCCGCCATTCCACTGTGTTGGAAATCTGGCCTGATTCTGGGCTGGGAGACCTGCCTACCACCGCGGCGTGGGGAGGAGGAGGCAATCCTAGACGGCAACGCCCATCTTCTAGTACTTGCAATAGTCCGAATGCTAAAAACAACGATAGCAATTGTACATTGTGTCCCCTTTGAAGAGCCAAAAACTTTACATACATTATTGCGCTTGATTGCCGACTTGTTTATCACCTGTCTCACCATTAGGTGAGGTCTTGAGGGACTTTGTCGGTATTCTCACATTACCTCCAGAGCCTAGAATACGACCTGACACAGAGTAAGTTTTCAATAAATATTCGTGAAAGAAAGAATGATCTATCCTCTTTCTTGTCCGAACCTGTCTCTGAACACCACTCTGCTTGGATGTGTAATAGACATTGCAAGTTTATCGTGTCCAAAATTGAAACGTTGATTCCCGCTTCCCATCCCCTGGTAGTACCCACATCACCCCTGTCAAACATAAAATAAATAAATAAGTAATTTAAAAGGCTAACCGCAATAAATGTAACCTGAATTCTGACAATTTATCAGGTCAAAACCACAGTCTTTTTCTCTCATACTCAATACCCAATCTTTCTATAGAACTAGTTGTCTCTATCTTCAGAATAGAACCAGAATCCGACCACTTCTACCACCACCATCTCTCACCTGTGTTACTAAACAGCTCAGAACTGGTTTCCTTGCAGTTCATCCTTGCCATCCTAGTCTACTTTCAACACAGAAGCCAGAGGGCTGGTGTTAAAACATGAATCAGACACTGTCTTTTCTCCGTTCAAAACCTGCCAATGATTTCTCATCTCACAGAGTAAAAGTCACAGGCCCTCTCCCGGTTTCCTGCAATGTTCTCTCTTACTCATTATTGCAAGCTATCCCCCTTGCACCAGCTCCACCTGGCCTCCTGGATTCATCTGACATTGCAGGCATGGTTTCCTGTTAGAATACAAGGGCTTTTATGCTTGCAGTAGGAGCTAATAAAGATACTTAGTGCCAGCATACTGTTTTAAGTGCTTTAATTCCTTTTTAAATTATTAATTCAATTTACATTATAACCTTTTGAAATAGGTACTATTAGTCATTTTAATAGAAAACAGGAGTAACTATTTCACAGATTTAAAAAACTGAAGCATAGAGCCATTAAGTAACTTGTCCAAGGTCATAGCTACAGGCAATGACAAAGGCCAGATCCAAATCCAGGCCCTGGAAAGCTGCCCCTGTAGATATCTGCTTGACTCCCTCACCTCCTTCAGAATATCTTTGTTCACACATCACCTTCTCCGTGAACCCTACCAATGATCCTTCTATTTAAAATTCCAACCTTCAGCCCCAGTCTTCTTATCTCCCCTCCCTACTTTATATTTCTTCATAGTACTTATCACTCTCTGATATACTGTAAATATGATATCAGCTTTATTGAGATATAATCACACATCATACAATTCACCAATTTAAATTGTACAATTCAATGATTTTTACTATATACAGAGTTGTGCAACCATAACCACAATCAATTTTAAACATTTTCATCCCCCCAAAAAGAAACACTACACTCATAGCCATCATTCCTCCTTCCCCCCCCTGCAACATCCCAGCCCTAGGCAACCACCAATCTACTTTCTGTATCTATCGATTTGCCTATTTTGGACATTTCATATAAATGGAGTTATATAATATGTGACCTTCTGTGAAATGACATCTATCACTTAGAATAATGTTTTCAAGATTCATCCCTTTTCGGTGCTTTGTGACAGCCTGGAGGGGTGGGATGGGGAGGGTGGGAGGGAGGGAGACGCAAGAGGGAAGACATATGGGAACATATGTATATGTATAGCTGATTCACTTTGTTGTAAAGCAGAAACTAACACACCATTGTAAAGCAATTATACCCCAATAAAGATGTTTAAAAAAAAAAAAAAGATTCATCCCTTTTGTAACACATATCAGTAATCCTTTACGTTTCATGGTTAAATAATGTTCCATTGTATGGATATACCACATTTTTATCTATTTGTCAATTGATGGACATTTGGGTTGTTTCCACTTTCTGGTACTATGGATAATGCTGCTACAAGTTTTTGTGTGAACGTTTCATTTCCCTTGAGTATATACTACAAGTGGAATTGATGGATCATTTGGTAACTCTAAATAACATTCTGAGGAACTGCCAAGTTGTTTTCCACAGTGGCTGTACCACCAGCAATGTATGAGGTTTATAATTTCTCCACATCCTCACCAACACTTGCTTTTGTCTTACCTTTCTTATTACAGCCATCCTACTGGTATAAAATAGCACCTCATTGTGGTTTCTATTTGTACTTCCTTGATGACTAGTGATGTTGGACATCACTTCATGTGCTATTGACCATTTGAATATCTTCTTCAGAGAAATGTCTAGTCAATTCTTTGCCTTTTTCATCTGTCTTTTCATTATTAAGTTGTTAAGAATTCTTTATATATTCTAAATACAAGTCTCTTTTCAGATATATGATATACACATGCTTTCTATTATGTGTATTGTCTTTTTAATTTCTGGATGCTGTTCTGTGTGCTCTTACGTTTAGATCTATGATCTATTTTGAGTTATTTTTGCATATGATATGGTATAGAGATCCAGCTTCATTTTTCCACATGTGAATATTCATCTGTCCCATCACCATTTGCTGAAAAGACTGTTTTCCCCCCGCTGAATTATTGTGGCAACCTTGTCAAATATCAATTGGTCATAAATATGAGGGTTGTTTTCCAGACTCTCAATTCAATTCCATTGGTCTATATGTCTATCCAGTACTATACTGTCTTTTTTTTTTTTAGGATTGGGTATTTTATTTTTAATTTTATTTTATCTATTTGTTCATTTGGCTGTGCTGGATCTTAGTTGCAGCACGCCAGATCTTTTAGTTGTGGCATGCAAACTCCTAGTTGCAGCATGTGAACTCTTAGTTACGGTATGTGGGATCTAGTTCCCTGACCAGGGATCAAACCCAGGCTCCCTGCATTGGAAGCCCGGAGACTTAGCCACTGGACCACCAGGGAAGTCCCTATACTGTCTTTATTGCTATAGGCTTGTAGTAAGTTTTGAAATCAGATACTGTGAAGCCTCCATCTTATTCTGCTTTTTCAAGATAGTTTTGGCCATTTTGAATTCCTTGCATGTTCATAGAAATTTTAGAAACACCTTGCCAATTTCTGCAAAAAAGACAGCTGGAAACTTAACAGGGATTATGTTCAATTTATAGATCAATTCAGGAAGTATTGCCATTTTGACAATTTAAATCTTCCAATTCATAAACTTGGAACGTCTCCCCATGTATTATATTTAGGTCTTCTTTAATTTCTTTCCGTGATGTCTGTAGTTTTCAACATAGAAGTATGCCCCCAAGGGTAATCACTACCTTGACTCTAACACTATAGTTCCCTTCTTTATAGTTTGTATAAATGGAATCATACAGTATGAATTCTTTCTATCTGTCTCCCTACACTCAATATTGTTTGTGAGATTCTTCCTTATCGGGTATAGCAGTTCATTCTTTTTCAATGTGGTGTAGTATCCCATTGTGTGAATATACCACAATTTGTTTATCCGTATTTATCCCATTCAACTGTTGATGGACATTTGGGTTGTATCCAGTTTGGGGCTATTACAAATAGTGTTGCTGTGAACATTATGTAGGTGTCTTCTGGTGCACACACATGCATTTCTGTTGGACATTTACTTAGGAGTGGATTTGCTGGGATTTCCATATACTCTACTCGTGTTTATTGTCTCTTTCCTGACTAGAATATAAGTTCCACGTCTAGTTCTATCCACTGTTATGTCCCAGCGCCTAACGCATTGCAGGGCTTCAATAAATTACCTTCTCCAGGGTGGCGTGGTCACCAGCTGCTTCATCCCAGGCTAGGGACTCCGCTCGGGACTCTGCGCCTGTGGCGCGGGCTTTGGGTGGGGAAAGAGGCGCTCAGTGGAGGGACGTGGGGGTGGAGTAAGAGCCCGCCCCGCCCCGCCCCGCCCGGTCCCGTGGCAGCCCCAGCTGCAAGTCCCGGGCGCTGAGTTAGAAAAAGCCGGGCTAAGCCGGGACCCAGACCCGGGATCTGGCGCTGCCATGGCTTCCGGCGGGCGGCCCGCGCCGGAGACGTCCGCCTCGGAGATAAGATCCGTCCGGCGTCCAGGTGAGAGTCCGGACGAAAGTCTGGGCGAAACAGTCCTTCGCTGTCTTCTCCCGCCGCCTCCGTGGAACGTCTCTCTCCCCGCGGCGATCCGGAGAAGTTTCCCGGAGGCTTGCCTGCGCGGAGCGGTCAGTCTCCCGGAGCCGTCGTGGACCAGACCCACGCGGGGGGCAATGCAGCCTCGGTCAGCTGCGCGCCCTGCCCCCGGCGCCGCTCTGGGGCCACCGCCCCCGCCGCCCCCGGTTCCCAGCCGGCCCGGGCTGGTGCCGAGCGACTGGGGAGGCGTCCTGGACGAGCGCCAGCTGGATGCCCACCTGACCCAGGCCCAGGGCCGCGAGGCGCGCCTGTGGCTGGGGGGCCGAGTCCAGGTACCGGTTCCCGCGGGGGCCCCTCCCGAGAGCACGTTCATCCTCCTCACGCGCGCACGGGACGCGGCCGGGTTCCACCTGCACCCGCGATCAGGTGAACCGCACCCTGGAGCACGCACCTTCCCCAGGTGCATCCCCTGCACGAGGCAAGAGTCGAGATTCGCCAGCTTGTCACTGAGACGGTGCTTCTCTAGTAGGTGTTTTGGAGGAGGGCTTGTTTGAGTTGGGGAACCCTGCTGAAGACCAAAAAACGGGCACAGGCAGGAGAGGGTCTGAATGGGGGAGGCGCTGGGTAAGAGAGGCCCTTATCCGACACCGATTTAAGGTGAAGAGGCTTCTTACAGCCCCTCTGGTCACCGTAAGCAGACCGTCCAGCCACTGATGGACGGAGACTGGCCACCAGCGACCTTCCCTCCTCTGCCCCACCTCCTCCTTCCAGCAGGTGGAGATTTGCGAAGCTTTCCAGGAAGTCGTGTTGGGGCTCCTGCGAGTTGAGAACATCTTTGACTTCTCCCAGACCACTTTTAACCTGGCCTTCACTATCTTCAGCCGCCTCATAGTTTCAGTAAAGGTAGGGAAGTCTATGAGGGATGGTGACAGATGTTGGGGGCGCAAACTGACCTCTATTTCCCATTGCTGCCTAAGAGGTGAGCCATCCCAGGTGCTCAGACTGAGCCTCATCAATTCAGTAAATGGCTCCAAGTGGTAGAACTGGAATTGGAACATCCTCCCATCTGCCTGTCTGACTCTGTGTTGTGTGGCCGTCAGGGGTCAGTCAACTTGGGGAGCATGAGAGGACCTAGCTGGGAAAGGACTCCCTTTGTGATGAGGTGGGGTGTGCTTGTCTGGACCAGTACAATGCAGCCTGAGGTCAGGATGGGACCGTGTGTTCCCTGAGATGGTGCCATATTTCCCACCTCCAGTCAGTCCTCTAACAAAGGACTATTGACTAGTCATCTGTGGTTCTGAAACCAGGAGGTTTTTACGGGTCACATCTAAAAATGGGGGTAACTTCCTTGTGGATAAACACAATCAGTCTTTTTAAAAAAGTTAAAAAGGCAAAACTTAATTTCTTAAAAAAAAAAACCCACAGACGCTTTACAGTTAGTTTCTGGCATTCATATTCTGCTCATATGTGTTTCTTCCATACTGCAGATAAAAAAGTGTTTACTCCATTGTGTTACAATTACTTCCTTGAGACTTGCTGCAAAAGTTAATGAAGAAGAGGAGGTATGCATCCCTGGAAGCTCATTCAGGGCTGCTTTTGAGGTATAAGGGTGTGTAACACTGGAAACACTCAAGTTTCCTGAAAGGTCTGTGGCCTTGGGAATGGGCATTTTGGAAAAGTCATACCTTCCAGGATTTCTGCTGTCCCTTCCTTAGGCTTGTCAGACTTTGGGACCCCACAAATGGGTAATTAGAACAGCAGAATTGTCCTGGCCCAGCAAACCCAGAGGTCTGACTTCCTAGCAGATACAATCTTGCCTCATTGGTTGATGCCACATGTCACCTCCCATTAAGCAGAAGAAAAAGGCCTCCCAAACCATATGGCCTAATGACCACCCCCGGAAACTACATCTAAGAAAGCTGCTTGAGACTTAAGGACTTGGCTGTGTCAAAGAAACTGGTGTTCAGGGACTCTGGGACCCTTCTCCAAGAGGGGCAGGAGGGCCATGTGCAGTGGGTGGAAGAGAAGCCCCCATAAGTGCTTCAGGCTTGCTTGAACTTCTCAGTTTCACTGTGGCTTCTGTTCAGAAGATCCTCTCCCAATATCCTTCTCGGACCTCCCTTCCTTCCTCCCTCCCCCCAACCTCTCCCCCTTTGGGGGATAGTGGAACCACTGCCATTTCTACAAGGTCTCCCTTGGCTGATCTCAGGGTCCATGGGGGCAGAAAAAGTCACTTGTGTGTCCAGTTCCAAACCTTCAATAAAATTTATTTTAACCCTGTTTATGATTATATAATTCATGCCCCCAAAGATGCTTTTGTCCAACTAAAAAAAAAGTAAATAACCCTTAAAAGAAATATTTCTAGAGGTTATAGTAGTAATACTACTATACAGTTATATAGTAATACTTTAAAAAAGTAGGACCAAGTCTTCAGTGCACTTGGTACTTGCATGTTTACTCATAGACAAGCCTTATTAGTTTCTCTGGGGAAAAGTCATAGTTTTTCCAGAACTGAACTGCCTTCAATAAGGGTGGAAAGGAATGTGTTTGCAGCTATGGTGCTGCCAAAACCATGGGAGGTTTTATCAATGAGTCTGTCTGACGCAGACCAGGAAGCTCAAAGGCATACTCCTCTCTATGACGAGGAATCATGGTAGGGATTGGGAACAGGGAATGGGTAGAGCCCACAGCTGGAAAGCTTTGAGTGCGTTGTTACAGCTGAATGGGGGAGACGGCACAGCCCCAGCCTCTAAAGCACCTTCAGGTATGAGCTGGAGTGCAGTTGGGGATCAAGACCTGTTGGCAGCAGGTGACCATGTGACATTCACTACATATTGTCACAATACCTGGGGACTTGACAGATAGCCAAGATCTGGTTTGGTTTTTCTTTCAGAAGCATTTTCTGTGGTGGGTCAGTGGAAGACAACTCTACTAGGGTCATGGATGCCCAGTCCCCAGGGATAAGAAAACAAAAGCTACCATGACATGGTGTAGGGCTTTGGCCACTTTATTTTCTTTTTACAGTTAATTCCACGCATAAAAGACTTCATAAAGCACTATGGCTCTGGCTATTCCCCGAATGAGCTGCTGAGGATGGAGCTGGCTATTTTGGACAAACTTCACTGGGATCTCTACAGTGGGACACCGCTGGACTTCTTGACCATAGTAAGTACGAGTCTACCCTGGACTCACTGTGCCTTTAGAACAGCTGTTCACAACATAGGATGGCAAAGCACACGTCCTTGCATATGCAGCACAGTGAGGTGACCCACAAGGCTCACAACATACGGAAGAGTGAAATGTTGTCTTAAATCCAACACAGTTCCACCAGACTCCCACTTCTAAAGGACATTAAATTAACTTTACAAAGATATTTAGATGGCACTATTGTGGTGAGTTTCTCTTTTAAATACACACTGCAAAAATATTTAACTTTCCGTTCTATGAATACTGTACATAAAAATCTGTCTGCTTTTGCTACACTTTACACACATTCACTTAGCTGTCTTTATTCACCTACACACAGTCCTTATTGAGGCTTTAGACCATATTGATCTGGCACTTAAAAATGTCGTATTCGTTTGTATTTGTTTTAGTTAGAGAATGATGGTCACCCTTTAGAATATGATTCTGTTAGTAAGGCAAAATTATGCAATGTGGAAATGTCATGGGGTTTTGGTCTGTTATGAAGCATGAAGATTAAATCACTAAGGGCTGTATCAGTATGAAAACGGGCCACTGTTGCCAAGCTGCAGAGTTTCCTCTCATGTCAAGCAGATACAAGTAACTTTTCTGCTACCTTAATCTTGAATCGTATGCTTCTATTTTTCAGAATTGAAACACTGTCATCTGGGTACTTTAGGCTCTTAATGAGCATGTCACAAAGCAGACTGTCTTTTTCTCTCCAGGGTTGAAGCTGAGCTTGGCCACAGAGGGGGTATTAAGCCCCAAGCCCGTTGGGGGGCCATGAATGGGAATGAAAAGGGTTGGGCAACATTTGATATTCCCTGATGAAAATTTAAATTGTTTGCACTTTTGGTCATTGATATATGAAAAGTATGGGGTTTTCTGTTCTAACATTAAAAACCACGGTCTCCAGTTCCACGCCCTGGTGGTCCTGGGCTGGCCCCACGTGAAGGAGCTGCTGCCTCAGAGGAATCCTTCCCTCCACGTCGCATCCCTGACCAGGCAGCTGCAGCACTGTATGGCGGGCCACCAGCTGCTGCAGTTCAAGGGCTCCACACTGGCCTTGGTCATCATCACCTTAGAGTTGGAGAGGCTCATGCCCGACTGCTGTACTCCTATATCTGATCTGCTAAAGAAAGCACAGGTAGACATCAACTTTGCCCCAGACCAGGCTCTCAGTTTTGCCCCTTCAGCTGATGCACTCTGCCCCCAAAAGGGTACCTGTGGCCCTTCTTGGCCCCTGTGGGCTCCAGAAGATGCTCTGGCCATGATGACTCTGAAGAGTCTTCCTAAGGGCTAGGCTTTCCACACGTGGCGTATCCTCTGGACTTGAGTATTAGATACACATTCCCTTCACCAGAGTGGGTTTCTCTGACAGTGAGTGAAGCTTTGTCTCAGTAGCAGCCCTTGTAGTCAAGAGGATGTGGGGACATGTCTAGCTCAGGAGGAAGCAAACCTGAGCTTAGTATTGAGGAGTGTAAATTTCTGACCCCTCACCCTCTGTATGGTACCAGGCACCAGGATACCCTGAGTAGGCACTGGGAGGTCAGAATCACTCAGGATGGACAGGGTAAGATGGAATGCAGTTAGAATAATGACAGTTTTTGCTGAGGTTGAAGATGGGTGTTCCTGAGATGGTGGGGTTAATGTTCTTAAGTTGGGTGGTTGGACCTTCCTGAAATTGCTCCATGCTAATATTTCAGCACTGAATTGCTCATTCTTTAGAATGTAAAATGATTCTGCTTCAAGGATGACCACTCTGTTTTAATTACAGGTCGGTATTAGGCAGTGGAACCACTGCAAAGAACTTGTAAAGCAACAGCTGACAAGTTTTTAGTCATCCTCCCGCACAGACAACTTTTTGGTTCACCTGCCAGCCTCTGTGCCCCTACCCCGGTGCCCTTTAGAGCATAATGGCAATCCCGCCTTGCTTGGACTCCTCTATATTGTAGGCTTTATGGATCCTATAACAAGAAAGGAAGAAGGCCCTGAAAGAGCAACTGAGAAAACATTCCTGTCTTCAGAAAAAATTAAGGGGGCAAAAAAGACAGGTCAGGGTCCCTAAAGGGAAGGGTAATCTGACAAACTGAACCCCTGCCTCCCTCTGAACCCTGGGCCCGAGACCAGGGAGAAGGAGTAAATGCTCATACTGCAGCTTGCTTTTTCTTCCTTCTCCAGCAAGGGCTGTATCAGCCCCTAAGACAGCTGGACTATGAGGCCAGAGGTAGGCCTTGCTCAGGGCTGAAGGGCTGGGCTGGTGCTGACAGATAAGTTCTTGCTGCTCCACCTGCCAGAGCTGGCCAGGTCCTTCCAGCTTCCCAGGCTTGTACCAAGAACATGTGCAGGTTTCAAGTCCCAAGTATTCTGCCCACCCCTGCAGAAATGGGATAGTCTCTCCAGGTAGATTTACCTTGACTTGGCCAGGATTTAAGTCTTTTCTTCATAAGGACTCGATTTATAAAGTGTGCTTTATTTAATGTACAGCATCTTGATCAAGCTTTAGGCAAATTTCTCCTTTGTTACTCTTAAGCAAAGCAGTTTATTAGCTTAACTAGAGGGATTCTTGTGTTAAAGCAGAACACTTCAAGGTGACCCTTGTGATGGGGAGAGGCAGCTCCCAGAGCTTTTGGTTGAGGTGAGCAGGTGCTGAGGCTGAGGCTGCCTCCACCACTGCCAGGAGGAGGGAGAGATCACTAGCATGGCTGAGGGAGGTGACGCTGTAGAGCCGTTCTCTAGGCAGTGGAGTCCAGCTGGCAGCGATGCCCACTGGGGCTGTGTAAGTAATGTTGGGGATATGAATGACTGAACCACACATTCAGAGGTAATTTGTGAAGTCCTTCCACTGTGAACAGTTTTTTGTAAACGTGCTAAGCCATGCAGAGTGATTTCTGCTACCAGCTGCAAAATAGCCGAGGACTAGATATAGTATAATAGTGTCTGTACTGTAGTCAGCACAAATCTCTACCTTTTGTTGAAACAAATTTGCTTGTTGGAACTTTTGTTAAAATACACCTTAATTCCTTTCAACCCTGTCTGAGTCTTATTTTATATGTATTAGATACCTTGCATTTAGAGTTGATAGAGTCAAATACACTTGAAATACATCTCTCGAGCCCTGTCAGTAACTGTACTCTAGTCCAGCACAGAGGGACATGCTGAGGGGCAGCCTGCTGCTCATGGCCACAGCTCCCTCTGCCTCCTTCCTTCCATTGGGAGTGGGCACTGTCGCTGGTGGGGCAGGGGCTCATCCTGAAAGCCCACACCAGCTCACGCTGTCTCTGACTTCAGGAAACTGCTGAGAGGTATCTGGACCCCCTTAGCCAAGTAAGCTGCATCCCCAGAGCTAAACCAACTCTCAGTCTCTTGGAAAAAGGAGAAGGTAGACCTGTGAGCCACAGTATGGAGGTAAGGGACAGCCTTGCTGCTTCATCTTTCTGTAAATAATATCCCCCTTCTTTGGGGAAGCAAACTTCTGTATTGCCAAAATACCACTTGTGAGATTTTTTGTTTTAAAAGTTTTATGCTGTTCAAGCTTGTCTTGGAATCCTAGGTCCCATCCTACTCTCCTTTAACATTTTTTTCCTGCAGTTAGGAACTCATATCCCACCTCAGATTAGAGATTGGGGATCACTGTGGTGGGAGAAATAAAGACACATCCATCTTCCATTTGTCCCCATCTGCAGAGGGCAGGGATTGGTAAAGGACTGTAGCTGCAGAAAACAGAGATGGGAGAGAGCTCAGAGGCAGATGGGCTAAGAGAGGAGCACATGGATGAGCATCATAGACCTGTCCTAAATTTGCCCAAATATTACCTCCCCCAATTGGGTGAGCCAAGGTCCTTCCATCAGTGTGGCCCTATTCCCCCTGGCTTCCTAGAGAGTCTCTGTCCTTCAAAGCTTGATGAAGACTTTGCCTCCCTGCTACCTGCCTCCCTGTGGGGAGAGTAGTGCTATACCTTCACTAGGGATGCCTGCATGCCAGTCTCCCTGCTGGGCTGTCAGCTTCCCCACCTTAGTCCCCCATCTCCTCATTTTGGTCTTCCCAGAGATTAACCTAGTGTCTAACAGAGAAAGCACGTCAACAATGGGCCCAGGAGATTGCCATCACTTCCTTCAACCACCAGTCTGCCCTTCCTCAACCAAATATTTGCCTACTTACCAGGGCATCCCATCTCTACAAAACCATCTCAGGTCCACCAACCTACACTGTCAAGCTGCACAGGAATTAAGGGTCCAGGATACCAATATTGAAACCTCAATTCCTCCAGTTATGAGCTGTGTGACCTCGGGTAATTACTTAACCTCTCTGTGCCTTGCCTATAAAATGGGCAAAATGGTACCTGACCATAGGATTATTGTGAAGATTAGAGGAATTAATACATGTAATGCACTTTAGACCAATGACTAGCACACAATAAGAACTCAAATGTTAGTCGTCGTATGTCAAGCCTCCTCAACAAGGAGGTAAACTTTTCAAGCGCAGGGTCTTCCTTCTCTCATGTCCTGCTGGATAAAGTCACCTGATAAAGATTCATTAACCACAGGCTGCGTCTTCTCTTTCCTATCTTTCCTCCATCCCACACCTATTCAAGAGCCTTTCACAGATGCCCATGGCAGGATTCACTATTAAAACACTACTCCTATAGAAGCTGATCAACCCCACAAAGTTCATGGAAAAGACAAGCTGTATTTTACCACAGGTGTAGCAGATTAATAGGCTAGGAAACATTAAATCAGAAAAGCCACTGCCCAAAGAAGACACCACAGAAACTCAAAATAAATGCAAAATTTAATGGAAAAAAATGAGTACAAAGTGAATGGAAAGGAACAAAAATTGTCAATGAATGAAGGAGTAAATGAATTAACAAATGAAGCAGTTTTAGAAAAGCATGTTAACGTAAGAGACTAGCAAGCCACACTTCCCTTGGGCCTCTTATCCAGTAATACGAGCCCCACTTAACAGGGAACCCACACAAAGACATACACACAAACATACATGGAGTTAGTCTGCACAAGTGCAGACCACCTAGACTCAGGTTACCCATAACTTGGGTGGCCATACATCCCAGTTTGCCTGAGACAGTCATGGCTTATGCCTGTTGACTTGGCATAATTATTAATAGCATTTCCTTTCACTCTCAAAAGTCTCAGTTTGGGCAATAAATTATACGGTGATTCTACCCAAAACCAACTTGGTTCATGAAAGACATGATAGTAAATGCCAGCATGATCCCACTGACTGTCCTAAATGCCAACAGATGATACTGAGACAGAAAAGGAGGGGTAATCACATCCTGCAGACGGGGCACATTCCGTGATGGGGAGCTTGTTAAATAATGGCAAGTTCTCAGCCCACCTTGGGCACCAAGAATTAATTTGGTCTCAGCTAAAAATGACAAAATTCCAAACATAAACAGCATGGGAGAAAAGTGCAGTAAGGCTCGCTGAAGTCAATGGGTCCTGTGGAGGCAGCTCAGACCCCAGAAAATGTAACAATGACAGGTCTCCCCGAGATTCTGGGAAGGCTTGGGCCCGCAGGCAGATAACCAGCCATAATTCTGGCCTCCCAAGTATGCCCTGGGTGCAGCCCGCAGGCGGCAGTGGATGGGTGGCAGAATCTGCCCACTCCAAGAGTCCCCAGATTAGCCCATGAATCAGGAGTCCTTATTTCTTATATAGCCAGTGAACCTGCTGGGTCACTGAGCCTCGTCTTCAGAAATACATTAGCTATACATTAGCTGACAGAGGCTACCTTAAAGGTCATACTTCCACCCAACTAAATACACTTTCAGACATATAATTACCCTAAAGTTAAGCCACTCGCAGTCCACATCTGCCTTAGATATGCTGATTTACCTTCTTGGATACCCACACTGAAGCATCAGTTATAGCCAGAGGTGGATTTACTCTGAAGCTAATGAAGCTTAATTCTCAGTGCCCTTTCCAAGGCCCTGTACCTAATTTTATACTCATATCCTTCTTTTTTTTTTTTTAAAAAAAAAAAAAAGGTTTCTCAAGTAGTTCAAGCTTCGAGCCCCTCAAAAACCTGTATCCACCCCTGGTCATGGCATAACTTTGGAGAATCTTCACTTTGAGCATCAATAAAACCTGCTCTGCTCCTGGCGAGGAGAAAAAGACCACCTTTTCCTGGTCACGCCTCAGTGGATACACACAGCTCACCCTCCACCCCTCTCTGAATGTAACATGGTCTCAGAAGGGCAGGAAGGAGCCAGGATCTTGTCCTGGAAATCAGTAAAGCAGGCCAAGGCAGAAAGAGGGAAACAATGATGGGAGAGAAGATGAAGGACGTAAAAAACAAAATGCCAATCCAACAATATATTAGCGCAGCTTCCTAAGTCTTCCAACTAGGGAGTGCACTAGACTGTAAGCTCCTTGAGGACAGAGCTGTGCTTTACTCTGGGTAGCCAGTGCCCAGCACAGTGCTTCATCAACATTAAATGAAATCCTTCCTCTCATCTATTCATTTCTTGTGTACCATATTATCAGCCTATATTTTCAACCCTGATATTCTCAATGGCTTGCAAATCAACAGGAACATAGAAGAATGCTTGTACTTTCTTAGAATGTTCTCTTTAAGAATGCCGGTGAAGGGGAAAAGCTCCTCTGCTGGTATTTTTTTCTTAAATTGTTCACATACATCAGACACTTTCACCTCTTTCCCTGTGACTCAGCCAAGAAAAAGGAAACAATGATCTGGAGAAAAACCTGTTCCCGCTGAACACTCTTGCATTTGGAATATGCAGAATTCGTTTGGGGGTCTTAGTTAAACAGAGTCAAACATTTAACACGCACACATGGGGTTGGTCCCTGTTTACAGGTAGCACCTCTGGGGCACAGAGACAATGGCTTTGGGCTGCTGTTCCATTTACATTCACAGTAAGAACACTGGATGTGGTCTTGTTCGTGATCCACTTTCATCCATAAAGAAATTCCAAACACTGTCATTACAGGATGTTTATTACCCACCTCTCCCTATATTTTATAGGGATACTTTATACATAAGAAAGGTTTAGAGATATTTTTAGTTTTTAAAAATCAGGGAATCTGTTACTTATGAAAATAATGGGAGAGGGTATTATTTGTCTTTATGCTCGTGCCAAAATAAAAATTTAGAAGTGCTTTAAAAGTTATTATTGAAATTAAGCTCTAGGTTAGAAAAATTAAAATGGAGGGGAACCAGGGGAATTTGCAGCATGTATACCACACCACGTGGCCACACCTAGGGCACTGCATGAGTTGCCATCTTGACGCTGAACAATTAGGCCGAGCATCGCCGGCTGGGGCCTTCGCTAGAGTGGCACAAAACAGCTCCGTCAAGGAATAGTGACACTGTAAATGGAAGACCAGCCACTGGCTCTGAAAAAAATAAACCTCATCAGTTTTGGATTCCAGCATTCATGGCTTTAACGAATTTGCATAGAGAGGGCGGCCCACCAGGCCCAGGCAGCCTGGGGGATGGCGGGGTGGGGCGGTGGGGGGGGACAAAGCAAGGCTGTAAACACTGGAGTCTGTACCAGCTCCCAGTCCGTCCTCACACCATGTTATGGGAGAAGGGTCACAAGGTGTAACTCAAGCAACTTAACACATGAAAGTCTAAAGTCCACTCTTGACATGTAAGTCTGTGCGTGCGTTAACTGAAAAATAAAAATAAAACAAACAGAACAAAAACAGACACATTAAAAGGTACACAGACGACCAAATCAAACAGAAGCAAAAGACAGCAAGATGAACACTGGGAAAGGACAGTCAGTTTGGCATTTGTAACAAGCAAAGCAGAGAATTCGCTTCAGTTTATGGCATCCCAGGCTGAGGGTCGGATAGGGAAGTAATTTTGCAAAGATCAATTAAAATTTGAAGAATAAGTACAGTCAGTCAAAGCCATTCAACTAAATGGTCACAAAAAAATGTCCCCCCAAATGCACTCCTGACTCATCCCATTCCCCTGACCAGGGTGGGGGGAAGGGGTGCTCCCAGCCACCCCACCTACCCCACTCCTGGCCTCCACAAGGCCAGCATTGGAGGACAGCGCTCTCTCCCAGAGGCCAAACTGACTGAAGCTTTCTGGAATGTCCAGCAAACAGAAAAGACCTGTTTTCCAGGCCCAGGTCACATGAAAAAAGCAGGGAGACCTGACACCAGTGATGAGCCCCACCCTGAGCTGTGCTGGTGCCCTTGCAGCCAGCCTGCACCCCACCCCATTGGCCCTCATCCCCTGACCTGGCCACGGGTCCTTGATCTTCTGTTTTTGAGGGGTTTCTCCATAGCTTATTTCCTAGGGGACTCTGCCTGCCTTTTTTTAAACGAGGTGGCCTGGGATAAGCTGGCAGGGAGCACGGAAAAGTCAATTCAGGAGCCAGCATGTGGTTCATAGAGTGGCATACCCACTCCCAGGAAAAACAAGATTTCTGAGCCATTAGCTTGAAATCCACACAGGTTCCAATTCACAGAGCCCTCACACTCACCGAGCTCACCAAGACCTGGACATGGGATCAGGGCTGGAAGCAAATGCAAAGCAGAAGGGAAATTTTACATGGCTGAGGGGAGTGTGGGGCTGGGGTCCTCCCTGGGGACGAGCAGGGGCTTATCTGTCGCAGCCGTGCCAGCAGCTGGGGTGGAGCCACCAGTCAGCAGGATGCGGGAAACTACAGGGTCTATTCCAAAGCAAAAGACAGGCCTCGGGAATGAGAACTAGCATCCAGTTCCTAAACGCCTGGCTTTGTCCCCCTGGTCTCCCCCAGAAGCTCCTTAAGTTTATTTTCCTTAGATGTGTCTGTGCCTCTGTGCGTGTGTGCCTTGGGGACTGTGTGTGTTAGTAGATGTGTGTCTGAGTCTATATATGTGATGGGGCAGGAGAGTAAGACAGTGTACATGTGTCATGCGTGTGTATTGGGGGGCAGGTGGAAGGTTAAGGCCACAAGCAGCATCCCAGGGCCACAGCTAGCCATGTGCTGCATGCCCCTAACCACAAGGCTCCACTGCCACCAAGGAAGGAAATGCCTGGACACACACATTCCCAAACACTCCAGGAGGAAATGGAATTCCAAGAAGAACAAGAATGAGGACCAAGATGGGTACACCTGGCAAGAGAAGGAAGGTACCTGACACAGACCAGGGGCAGGGAGAAGCAGGGACAGACGAGAGATCCCCACAGTGTGATGCTGTGTGGGACACTGAATGAAGTGGGGCGGGAGAGGGAGACTCCCCGGGAGCCAGGGCATCTGGACTCCAGATGTGAGTGTGGAAACAGGCTATGAAAAACACCAAGGAGAAGGGACTTAGAGTGGCCCCCACCTGGCCAAAATTGACTGCACTCCTGGAAAAGCCTCCGCCCCATCCCCTATAATTCTCTCTCCTCTGAGTACTCTCAGAGGAACAACTCCAGCCTCTACTTGAGGGGCAGCCTCCTTTCCAGTAGGACTCACAGGGCCCCTACAGGGAGCTGCTGTCCTTCCTTTAGCAGGTCAAGATCATAGTGTCCAGGGGGTCAGTGCTGGCTGGGCTCAAGTCTCCACTGTCCTCAGTCACCACCTGCCTGCCAATATGGGGCCCACGTCCACAGCTTCAGGACTGAGGGGGAGGCACCATGGCTGTCCAAGCAGAAACCACAGGAGCTTTTGGAATCTGCCCAGAAATGCTAACATTCCCAGGCCCTGGCCGTCTCCTGGCCTGAAAGACTTTCCCTGAGACCCTACACCCTCTCGGGGGCCACTCCCTGCCTGTGTGGCCCAGCCTTCTCCACCCAGCTCTTGAGGGGGCTGCAGGAGAGAGAGAGAAAGACACAGAGAGAGAGAGAGAGAAATGGGGTGTGGGGTAGAAGAGGGAGAGAGGGGCCACTCATGCACAAATACAAGAGTGGGCATGAATGCTTGATATCTTGAGATATGAAGATCACTAGTGAAAGAAGAAAGGTGAGCAAGAATGAGGTGGGAGAGCAAGTGAAAGGAGAGAGCAAAATGGTGAGCCAGCGAGAGTGAGCGAGAGTGAGAGGGAGCGAGCCAGCGCAGGGCAGGGAGCCCGCCACCTACTTCTTCTTGTCCTTGTCCTTCCTCAGAGGCTGCTGCGAGGTGGCGTGCAGGGCCTGAGACTGCAGGGCCTCCACCGCCGCCTTCCTGCGGTTGAAGGCGTTGGTCTCCTCCTCCAGTTCCCGGCGCTTCTCCTCCACCTTGCGCTTCTCTTCCTGGTGGACCCGCTTGAGGTGTTCAAACTTCTCGTGGAGCTGGGAGCAGAAGGCGGGGAGGCCGGGCTTCATGTGGGCCCAGAAGGAGCCCGGGCCCTCCCTGGCCTGGCCTCACCACAACCCTCAAGCCCCGCACACACCTCTCTCTCCTTCTCCTTCAACTCCAGCTCCGTCTCCTTCACTTTGTTGACGAACATCTGCCTCATCTCCTCCTCCTTCCTCTGCAGCTCACTCAGGAATTCTTTCCTCTTGGCCTCGTATGTCTCCTGTAGGCTGTGGAGACCCAGAGAAAAGAGGCCAACGCGGGGATTATGGCGGAACGGAGTGGGCAGAGCCAGAGAAGCGAAATCACGTGGGCATGGGGGATCGGGGGGAGAGGATGCTGGGGTCCCAACAGCCTCTCTCCCCAGCTCACAAGCCCCCAGAACAGATGCCGACGTGGCAAGTCTGGCTGTGGCTGGGGAGATAGGCTGTCACCTGAAAGGCTGGCTGTCACCATCGCTGTCCTGGAAGCCCATCTCCTCCAACTTGCAGCGCCGGTAGAGCTCGTAGTGCCGACTGTGGGTCTGCTCGCGGAGGTCCTCCATGTTCACCCGGATCAACATTTCCCGGAGCTTCACGAAGTCGCAGTGATTTTCGTTCTCCACTGAAAGGAGAGGGCACGTGGGCATCAGGCAGGCTCCCAGCCACCAGCACAGGAAGGACGGGGCACAGGACAGCGGTTAGGGGGTTAGAGGTAGACTCCAGAGAGAGGACAGGCAGCAGATGGTCACGGTGAGGACACAGGACAGGGGACTGAGTCCGGGTCCCCAGCCGGGGCTGTGCTCTCACCAACACACTCACCCTGCACCACGCCCCAAGGGTACTGCCGTGCTCGCACCAGCTTGTTCCCCACCTTCACCTCCTCGGTGCTGCCCACCACGGCAAAGGGCAGGTGTGCCTGGAAAGGGGCCCAAGTGTGCATGAGCACTGAGCTGACACAGGCTAATGAACAGACCCACCCTCACTGCCCCTGGGCCCCAGGGAGGGGTTGCCCAGACCTGAACAAGGCCTGGCCAGATGCTCACTTGACGGCTTTCCTTTGGAGAAGTATCCTGGAACCTCCACACAAGGGAGTGGGCTGAACCCGCAACCCCTTTCCTCTTGTTCTAGGGTGTTCTTTCAGCCCTTGGGCTCCCCAGGGGCCACCAGAAGCTCTCTCAAACGACCTGTGGGCCTGGCTCTCTTCCAAGTTCCCAAGCCCTGGCATCCTGCCTGCTTGCTCCTGCAGGTTTCAGGTCCTAGCCCTGAGTTCGTACCTTGGGAAACTTAAACCTGGGGGAGCCCCGGTACCAGCCCAATACCCAATTCTTCCCATCTCCTGTCCAGAAGATGCAGGACTGGCCAGCTCCCAGATGCCCACCCATCTTTCCTGGAGAGCTCAGGTTGAAACCCAGGGAAAAGAGAGTGGCCTGGGGCTGGCTCCAAGCCCTCTGGCCCCAGAGCCCCAAGGCCCTGGCCCAACACTCACATTCATGACCGCATTAATCTCTGCAACAGCTTCATCGTCCGTGGGAAACTGGTAGATCTGGACCCCGTTGCTGACCAGCTCACCCATGATCTTGATCTTGAACTTGTGGAGCTCACTCTTGGAAATGGTGTCCGCTTTGGCGATGATGGGAATAATGTTCACCTGCCAGGATTGAGGAGAGGGGTCAGCAGGCGAGTTGCTCCTTGACTGTGGAGAGCCCTGCTCAGGCCACACCCCTGGGCAGGCGGGCAGGAAGCCAGAGAGATGGAGCTGCTCCTAAGGGGTGTCCTGGCCTGAATCCAGCCAGCTGGGGCCATTCTGACGGGTTGTAACAATTGGCTGCAGTGTTTCTTACAGCCCTGGCTACCCCAAACCTCCATCCAGCCCCAAATTACTCCCTTGGGCATACCCAGCTTTGACCCAGAGTGCTCTGAAGGTCTTAACCGGTGTGGGGCCTGACAGGACCAGCAGTAGGGGGCTGAGCACCCCCAAAGCAGGTTAGATGACCCATTAGCAGAAGCCACAGGAAGACCTCAAAATCTCCCAGGCCAAGGTTATCCCATTGTTCACAGTGAAAATTAACTCCTGAGAGAGGGGAGCAGTCACGTGAGAGCTGACAGGTGACTCTGGGGCTGCACACCCTCCAGGACCCCATGCCATTCCTGTCATTCCCATGAAGCTGCCCTTTTAATACCCACTCCTCATTCCTACTCTAATTCTGGGGCTTAACTCTCCTGTCTCTACTGTGCTCAGTAGGACCCCAAGGGAAAGCCACGGCAGGAAGGACAGGGGAAGTGAAGGCAGCAGAGGAACTAGGAATTGAGAGAGAGAAAATGAGCAGAGAATTGGGATGCTCTGGGGAGGTGGGGTCAGAGGGGCAGATGGACGGGGGCGAGGTGGGGAGGTAACTCTAGGGAGATGGGGAGGATGCCAGGAGCTAGCAGGCTGAGAATAAGAATCAACTCAGCTGGAAGGAATGGGCTCAGGGCCAGACGCAGGGGACAGAGATCTAGAGAAAGAGCCCAGAGCAATGGGGGCTGGCTGGAGCCATAGGGACAGATGCAAGAGAAGATACAGAGAGGACCAAGCCCAGGGGGCTGTCCACAAGCCCCCAACCACACCCCCCCTCTGTGGAAGATGGAGAGCCCACAGAATCAGCTGGAGGGGGGCCAGACCTTGCTGTCTAGTTTCTTCATGGTCACCAGATCCAGGGACTTGAGGGAGTGCCCCGTGGGCGTGATGAAGTAGAGGCAGACGTGGATCCTCGTGTCATGGTAGTCGAAGAGCGAACGGCGGATCTTCAGCTCCTCCTGCAGGTAGTTTTCAAACTGCGCATCGATGTAGTCGACTATGGGCCTGTAACTACAGACGGCTCCGTCACTGGAAGGCAGGCAGCAGAGCCGTGGTGCAAGGCCTGGAGCCCAGCCAGGCTGCCCACCAGCCTTCTCTCTGTGGGAATGAACAGCTTCTACCTGGGGATCCCTGTCTGGGTACAGGTGGCTGACCCCTTCTCCTGGTCCCCCAAGGGGTCCTCAGGACCTTAGATATTCTCCTAACGGCCCTCCCCTGGCCCCCATGGAGTGCGGGCTTGGTTACTTGTCTGGGGCAGTGAGGAGTGCAGAGCACTCGGGCAGAGTGTTAGAACCACGGCCAACGTGGAGGGACGGGGAAGAGACCAGGCGGGCCGCCCTTCCTGCCACTTGCCTCTCATCCTTATTGATCTGATCCCCGAAGCCCACGGCATCCACGATGGTCAGCTTGAGCTGCACGTTGCTCTCTTGGAGGTCGTAGGTCTGGGGCCGCAGGCGCACACACTCCTCATGGTGACTGGCTTCCTCGGTCTCAAAGGTCGTGTTGAAGAGCGTGTTCATCAGTGTGGACTTGCCAATGCCAGTCTCCCCTGGGGGGCAAGGAGTGGGCAGAGGGGATGTCAAAGGCTGGAACTGGGGCTGTCCCTGGCTGTTGGGTAAGCCAGGTGGGGCTCAGGCACCCTCGGCCTCTGTACAAGAGAGGGGGGCAGGTCTCCCACTCCATCCCCCACTGTCCCCAACCCCATGAACCATCCCTTCTCAGTGGCCTCAGAAATAATACGTGGAAGGAAGACCCAAAAGGCTGACTTGGACATAAGACATGGCTACATGGGGTGTGTAGGTGTTTCCTCAGAGCGTGGGGAAGAGACAAAGCCAGGCAGTTGTGAGATACCACTAGACACTGGCCTCTGCTGGCCTCAATGGGACCCGGTCACCTGCTCTGCACACCATCCCTCCTGGGCCCAGGAAGGTCATGGGGCCAGCAGGGTCAGGGTCTGAAGCCACCAGTGGCTCAGCTCACCTGCTGTGGGTGGCCCCAACTTCATGAAGCTTTAATGGGAGGGGGGAGGTTCAGGAAAGGCTGCTTTCCAAGGGGCACCCACATCCTGGCAGATGCCAGGGCTTGGGCACCTGTAGAGGGTCTGGCAGAGCTTTTTGTCCCCTCTGGGAGCCCCAGGCCTGGAGGCACATGGAACCTTCCAGAGCCTCCCTGTTGGGGGCTGTATTTGTTTAGATGTGTACTGGAGCTCTTACTACATAACACTGTAATGCAGGGACAGTCTGGTTTACCATAGTGTCCTTGACACATAGTAGGAACAATAGCTGTTTTTTAAATAAACAAACAAATGGATCCCAACCACTGTGATAAACACTCAAAGCACTTCCAAGCTTTTTACTCTTTCCAAGTTTACTCTTCATGGCAACACTGAATCAAGCCCTGGCTCCACCTCTATCTTTGACCCTGGCAGAGACACCCACCAAAGCCTCGTCCTGACCCCCCAAAGTGTCACTCTGCCTGGGAGGTCCCCTTGCAGCTCAACAGGTGGTCAGGGCAGCAGCACCCCATCTCCCAGAAGCCCCGCGTCCATCCTCTGTCTGAGGCTGCCCCCTGGCCAGGCATGACACTCACCCACACAGAGGATGTTGAAGCTGAAGCCCTGAGTGACCGACTTGCTGACCAGCTGGTCGGGGAGGCTGTCGAAACCCACATGGCCACCCAGGGAGAGGCTCCGGGGCTCTGGCTCTGCATTCTGCCAAGAGAGAGGAGAGAGGCAGTGAGCCCACTAGGGAAGAGGGGCCAAGTAGCGGGGAGGCTAAACCTGAGTCACACCACCCCCGCTCCACCGCCAACCTTGTCTCAATTCTCAGCACATCTCACGACGCGTCGTGAGTGCATCGGAGCTTCAATTCCAGGCCAAGTTTCCACAGAGGGAGCCCCAGGGCCTCAGGACCCATGACTCTATCTGGGAAAAGGCCCTTTCACGTGTGGCTTTGCTCCTCCTGGGCTGGCGAGGAATGTCTACGCCTGAGGTGTCTCCTGGCAGGTGGCCCCAAGACCTATGGCTGCTACCTGAGGGCTCACCTGCCCTCCTGCCCAGGAGGAGGCCCCAGATGGTCCCTGGATCTTAAACGAAGATTTCAAAAGGCCAAGATTAGAGGGTGTGTATGTTCCTATGGCCCCTTCCTACTGAAGCAGGACTCAAGCAGAGGCAGGTCTGGCCTGACCCCCTCACACTTGCACTATCGGGGGGCCTCTCCCATCAGGCTGGGCTCATAGTCCTCCACGGGCACCCCTTGCTCCTCACACACCCAAGCATGGAATGCACACGTGGGCCCTGCTGAAGGGGCCGGCACTCACTGGGTCTCAGGACCAGTCTCTGGGGCATTGTGACTCTGAGGCCTCAGTGGTACTCTGTAGGGACTCCCAGGCTCTGGCTCCTGCCATCCTCCCGGCCCCACCCCAGTCCTAGTTGCTTAGACAGAGGATTCTGGATGAGAACGTGGAGGCCTGCCCAGAGAGGCAGGCAGCAGGTCCTGAGCGAGCAGGGGCCAGTGAGCTGGTCCAGAGCACTATAAAAAGAACCCACCGGGACCCAAAGCAGAGCGTCAAGGTCAGGCTCCCATTTGTGTGGATTCTTTGCTTCCCTGGGAATGGGGGTGGAATGCTGTCCTCTGACGGAAGCTTCCCAGGCTCATCCTCCCCAGGTTTGGGTCCTCTCGAGGGCAGGCCCCAGACAGCTCCGCGTAGGGCAGAAGCATGCCTCCTCTGTTCCCAAGCCCCTCTGCCCTGACTGCCAGCTCGACAGAGCAAGGACAGGACAGGACAGGACAGGGGGTCTAAGTCTCATCCTGCCATCCAGCTCACAGCTCCTGAGGGGAGGAAACAGGCCCAACTGAAGACAGTCCCAGAAGCACTGATCAGGACAGTGGCAGCCCTTGTGTGGGTACAGGCACAGTGAGCAGAGAGGGCTGAGGACCAGAGAGTAGGGCCCTGGCTCCCTGCCCTCCAGCACAGGGATCTCCTGAGCATCTGTGCTCCCCCTGACCTCGCTGCAGCCGCAGCCTGTTGCCTCAGCCTGAACCCTCTGACCATTCTTTCCTCCCAACCAGAGCCCCTTGGCACTCAAACCCAACCCTCTCTTCTTCATTAATTATGCCTACCTGCCCCTTCCCCCAGGCCCCTCCCCCAGCTCAGTCATGGCATCCCTGCATCAAAGACTCCCAAGTGTGTGTGTGGGCAGCCTAGACCCCACATGGCCCCTCCGGGCAGCTGTACTATCCCCTTGAACAAGTCAGAGTTACCCCTAAGCGGTTCCCTCCAATGACCCTCTTTCAACAGAGCCTCTGCTCTTATAGCTGACCCTTTCTCCCTGCCCCCATCCCCAGCGGAATGAGTCACAACCTTCCCAATCAAGCCCAGATCCCCCCAGGGCTGCAAACATAACAACAAAGAGGCCCAAAGGCAGCTTTCTCTCACTGGTAGCCACATCAAAACCAGTAAATGGAGCATAGGAAGTGCTGGGTCTGGTTCAAACCCCCTAGCATGGCATTCTGGGCCCTTTACCATCTGAGACCTTTTCCACAGGCTTGGTTCCTGCCCAGCTGGTTATCTCTGGATATACTTTTCAAACTTGACACCTTCCCCAGGCTCCAGAGCTCACTCTACCTTTCCCTGGCACCTGCTTTGACTTGGCCCCCAAGTACGCACATTCCACACCCCTCACTTGGCTGTGACCCCACTTCCTTGCACTATTAGTTGTCCTTTTTATATGCATCATGATTCTCCAACTGTTCCATGAGCTCCTTGAAGTGGGCTGCAGGCTGGGGGAGGTCAGCTTTCCCACTTCCCACCCTCCCACCACTATGTCCAATGTGCTAGACAACACTACCACTTATAAATTACTGAACACTGTCTTTACTGCCACAGCATCAGGGGTATCTGCCCACCTTACACAGAGCTTCATTATTCGGTCTCTGTTCCACCTGCTCGTGGCAGCTTGAGGATCAAATGGAGGACAGAACAGTTAGTCTAGGGCTTTCTTTTCAGGCGAGACTGAAAATCTCCAAAATTTAAGGCGTGCTGTGCTTGCAGAGAAGGCTATGTGTTTATTCATCCTCTTTTTCCAAGGGTGACACAATCAGGATGCAATCCAACATCCTGTAGTCTGCCGCCAAAACCCACCCAGTCAGCTGTCTGGAAGCCACGCACGCGCACACACACACTCGGCTTCAGAGTCCTTACACAGAATCAGAGGCCATCCTATTCCTGATTTTCCCCAACTCTCTTACAGTCCCAGGCTCCAAAGGCTAAGAGCAGCACTCAGGGGTCTCACACAAGCCCACCCACCCACGCTCAGCGAGCCCTGCCTGCCTTCACTCACACAGCTGGGCTCTCTCTGGAGAAGTGTGTACATACAGGGAGGTCTTCATCCCCAAGCTGTTGCCCAGGCTACACTCTGTCACTCCAAGGGCCACAGACCTGGGGCAATCGATCCTGCTCAGGAGCCTCGGGGGCCACGGGAGTGTCAATCTCCAGAGCACGCGTGCACGCACACACATCCACACACAGAAGAATGGCCGCTGGTCCTCACGGGGACAGAGTGTTATTCCCTGGTCTCAGGAGACTGATCTGACCTCCCAGTTCTATTGAGGTGTGACTCTTACTAATGCCAACCTCCCCGATCCTATATTTGGCAACAACAACATGTGATCCAAGGTGCGACACTCCCTCCAAGGTGCC
This sequence comes from Monodon monoceros, assembly GCF_005190385.1. Taxonomy (NCBI): domain Eukaryota; kingdom Metazoa; phylum Chordata; class Mammalia; order Artiodactyla; family Monodontidae; genus Monodon; species Monodon monoceros. The sequence continues at coordinate 110,477,437 of NW_021703768.1, forward strand.
CGCCCAGGTGTCTCCATTGACCTGTGTTGGGTCTCAGCCTAGGAGGAGCCAGCAGCCTACAAAGCACCACTGGCATATCTCAGCTACCACAACTCAGAAAGGAACTTCAGGTCTCTCACTGGTTACTTGCAATTTGTCAGGTAAGACCTCAGCTCCAGCTCCAGGGCTGGGTCCTAATAGTCCTGAGCCAATTAGCATGATCGCACGATTGGTCAGGCACAGGCAAGCGACCCAGATTGAGCCTTTATGACCATCTTGTAGCCATTAGGGGAGCCAGCGTAAGACTGAAGCCCACTCACAGAGGATGGCTGAGCCAAGAAAATCACAGAGGAGAGAGAGCCAGTGTCTGCCCTACCTCTGAGCTTTTCCCTTTACCCCTGCCACATCTCCCCTTTACTGTTTAAGCTAGCTGAATGGGGCTATCTATTACCTGCAACTGAAAGCATCTTGACTGCTACAGCCCCCAAAGTGAAACTCTGAATGCAGAGGAACAGGGAGAAAGCAAGGAGAGTAAGGACAGGGAAGGAAAAAGTGGTGTTACAACCACAGGAAGGAATGGATGTCAAATGATGACACCAACACCTCGCCAAGGTCCACCTGTGCAGACTAAACCAAGTGATTTACACAGTCTCCTACGCAGCCCTTTCCCACGCTGTGTGGCAGAGACCATTATTATGCCCATTTTACAGGTAAGGGAACTGAGGTGCACAGAAGCTAAAGAACTAATCAGGGTAGAGTAGGGATTTGAGAGCAGCCAAGCCCGTGCCCCAAACCACTCAGCTGCACTGCACCCCCTACTCTTACTATGCTCCCAACTTACTCATTCAGCCACTCAACACAGGCTTGCTGGGCACATCTACTGTGTGCCAGGCACTGGGACAGCCACTAATGAAAAGATGAAGACACCAGATCCTTAACCTCAGGGGCTCAGTCTAATTCAGTCTAAACTCAAACGGCTGTGACAGCCAGGCAGGCAACGTAAATGGATGAAGGGGAGCAGGATAGTAACAATAACAACCACCACACCTAACAGTTATCAAGGGCTTACCAGGTGTGACTCTAATTTCACCTCATTTAGTCCACACATCAGCCCTATGAGGTAGGCTGTATATTATCCCCACTGTACAGAAATAGACAATTGAGGCACCAAGAGACTAAGTAACTTTCCCAAGATGACACTGCTCAGGAGGGTGAAGCCAGGATCTAAATGGAGATGGTGTGACTGTAAAACCCACACTTCCAGCCACATCACTCTGCCGCCTATTGGATGAAAGACCCAGTGACTTGGCTGAGTGTGGGGTCCCTCAGGGAGAGGCAGGAAGAGTGGGGAACTGAAGAGGCTGTGCTCGGTCCATGATGGCTATGGTTTTGTGACTCCAGCCAACTGTGGGAATGCAGACCTAGCATTACTAAATCTTCCAATTTTTTAAAGAGAATCCAGAAATCCAGATTTTTTTGCGAAACCCACTAGTTTTCAAAGGTTGGCAACAACTACCAATGGAGAATACCATGAGGGTCCAACTCAACGTGTCTGGGGGTTGGACCTGACCCATGGTCTGACAGTCTGCAACCCCGGGTCTGGCAGAATGGTGACCTGGAAGGACAAAACACCCAGTCTGCACTCTTGGGCATGGAGCCCCACAGGAGACTGTTCTGCGGGAGGAGACTTCAGGCTGGACAACTTAACTCGGACCCTGGTGAGAGGCAGACTCAGCTGCTTCTGGCCCTTTCCACATACCCAGCTCCCAGGGGTGCCAGCTCAGGGGGCTCAAAGTGTCCTCAAATCTCCAGGATAGAGAGTTGGCAGCTCTGAATTCTACACACACAATGGGAAACTCCACAGGGCCCCTCTCTAATCACTAACAAGCTTTTGGCTCCTAAGCCAGGCTCTGGGCTTCTATGTCATCATTTCTTTGGCACATCAAAGACAACAACCAAAATAATAACTGCTCAGGCTGACTGCGTTCCTCCATGCCCAGTCGTCCAGAACAAAGTAGAGAATGGCATTTTGTTATGCAGCCCAGTGGATAAATAGGACATCCTTTTCCTGACCAGGAAATGCTGTCTGAGCCTTCTGGAGCAGCCCCAAACACCAGACAAAAGGAGCTGCCCCTTTTACCAAGAAGAGAGGTGGGACCTGGGGGGAAACCATGTCTCGCACTTGCCCACAAAAACAGGATTTTATCCAAAAGAAAGTGGAAATCTGCTGAATGTCTAAACCAGTAGAGCCAAGGAAGCTATGGGTGAAAAAAGCCCCCCGACATCAAACCTCCCAAACGAGGTTGGCTGTTGGGGTGGGAGTAGAGATGGCACCCCATCATTAGTGTACTTGGCTCCTGAATCCTAGGCAAAGAACAGCCCCTACCCCAGGTCTTCCACAGAGTCCTCTCCAAGTGCCTTGGACTTCAGATGCTTTTCTCCCCCCAGGCTCCCATGCCTAGTACCCACTGTCCTGAGCACCCAGCAGGCAGATAGGAAGCCTTTTCCCTAGGAGGGCTCCAGCTCTGGGGGACCCTATAAAGTCCTTGTGCAGTGGACCCAGGAGTCATTGCGCCACTGGGAGCCTTCTCCGCCTGTGTTCCTGGCACAAAGCACCCTACCCCTGGCTCTAGCTACTCTCAGCAGCCTGGGCCTTAAATAGCCAGAGCAGAGGCCCCTGGCCAGAACCCATGGTCATAGCACAACTGTCCTTGAGTCCGAGAGGAATCCTAGGAATTTTCCCAGGAAAGGCTTAGGCTCTGGTCCCAGGATTCCACAGCCAGCCTCTAAGCCCAGGTCAAAGGTTACGGGAAATAACTACAGGGATGTACATAGGAGGGTGGGGGTGGGAATGCTGCTATCCTGGGCCAGGAGGGAAGAACAGAGGCAGAATATACCTGTCCCCAATCAAGAGGACACCTGAGAACCAAAGTGTCTCTCTCTCCTAAGGTGGCAACAAACCTGGGGGGAAGACGCAAGCCAGGATCAGCCTTCATGGTGCCAGCACGGTGGCAGATGAGGTGATAATGGCAAGATGGCAGTTGGGCCCCAGGAGGAGATCACCAGTCACTCTCTCAAGGCCAGTCATCCTCTCCCCCATCCTGGGAAGCGAAGGGACTTTGGGAGCAAAAGTACCCCCAGGAGGGCTTCCCTGGTGGTGCAGTGGTTGAGAGTCCGCCTGCTGATGCAGGGGACACGGGTTTGTGCCCCGGTCCGGGAAGATCCCACATGCCACGGAGCGGCTGGGCCCGTGAGCCACGGCCGCTGAGCCTGTGCGTCTGGAGCCTGTGCTCCGCAGCGGGAGAGGTCACGGCAGTGAGAGGCCCGCGTACCTTAAAAAAAAAAAAAAAAAAGTACCCCCAGGAGACCGAGGCCACCCCATGCCCTGACCTCAATACTCCAGTTTCTCTGCTTCCCTGTCTCACTAAGAGGCACTTTCCTCCCTCTTTCTGCACACAGACAGCAGGACTGCCACTCAGTAATTTGGGATGGCTTATTTCACACTTCTCATGTCAAAATCAGGTTTCCACGAAGCCAAGAGCACAGTTACTGGTCTCTGGGCCCACCCACCTCGCCCCAGGCCTAGGACACAGGGATGTCATGTCATCCCTCCCGTGGGCGGTCCATCCCACCACAGAGCAGATAGGGAAGGCACTCTGGGCCACAGAAGGTACTGGAACCCCAGGTGTTCATACTTTCCCACTTGGCTCAGGGGCTCCAGCAGCAGCCCCCTACTTCCCCACAGCAGGGAAAGCCACAGCGGTCTGGACACCGAAGGATGGAGGCAATCTATTTTCCACAGTGAATGAAAGAGGAATGTAGGCAGCAAAGGTGACTATGCCCCCCTCCTACCCCACAATGGATGCCAGTGCTGGGAAGGGGCAGAGAAATACATGTGCACCAACATGGGTCAGCAGAGGCTCGGGGCAGCACTGCTGTACTTCTCTGTTGCTTGCACCATTCACCCCAGCACCAGGCAGAGTGTCAGACTCGTACCCAGGCCCCACAGCCAGGTCTGGTGAGTGGACTTAGGTCCATGGCCCACAGTACCCCCTGAACCCCGGCCCTCAGGTGGTCCAAGCCCAGAAGGCCCCTCAGAGAGTGGCCAGCACCTATGATCTGAAATAGGCTCTTATTCCTTCCTCCCCTGGTCTGTCCCTCTGATGTGGCTTCCAAGATAAGGCTCAAGAACCATCTAGAAGCCATGTGTTCCGAGGAGGAGAATATCTAATTTGCCCCAATACCACCCAGGGCAACTGGTGTTACAGCCGAGACGCCCCTTGCCCTGTCCTCCACCACCTCTTCCCAGCCATGGTTCCTCAAGTGAGCCCTGAGGATGCAGATGGCTCTAGCAAAGAACACCTCTATCACGAGGGCATGTTGACCTTGGGAGGCATCCTTTCCCCTGGCAGATGTGTCTCCCTCCTGCCTGCATAGCACCATATCTAGTTGTCTGGCAAAGCTTGTGCCTTGGGGGCCATGACTGGGGATTCTGAGACCCAACCTAGCAGCACAGAGGCAGGAAGACTGGAGAGGCTGCAGGGGACACATAGAGACCAACCAGTTCTCAGGCCCTTTGCTCTGTCATCCTGCAGTGGCTTCCTTCTGGTAGCTGGACCGGAGCCACAGAAACGTTCGTGCTAGTTACTGCCCCAAATATGTACCTCCACCTAGCCCATCTTAGGGCTCAAAACTCAGAGGGCTCCACCCTCTCTGTCATCTCAAGGGGTACTGGGGGCTGAGGTTGGGTCTGAGGCCCAAACTTGCCAATGACCAGAGTCTGCATCTCACCCAACCATGGGCTGCTGGCATCAACAAGATGATGGACACAAAGCATCCGGTGCCCTCCCTGCCATCCAAAGCTTTTGACAAATATCTGGCCCTGTGCTCCAAGCCTCCATCAGTTCTCCTGCATCGTTGGCATTGTGGTCAGTCTCCTTCTTGCCACCTTCTCTGTTCCTACTCTGCTCAGTCCCTTTTCATGTGCTCCCTTGGATCACCAATGCCTCCCCATCAGTCTCCCTGCTCTGACCCATTCCAGTCCAGATCCCAGGCAGACCTTTCTAAAGTGAGCACCCATAGCATGGTATGATGCCCATGAGGGGGACAGGGCAGGGCAGACCCACCTCCCAAGGGGAGGGGGTAGAGCTGCAGCTTTGCAGGTTGGCGCTCGCTTAAGACCCCTCCATACCACCAGGCACTGAGAGCTGCACAGATGTACCTTGCTCAGCTCCTACTTCTCCTTCGGAACAGCTCAACAAGGAGGCTACTGGTCATTTTTACAGGACAGGGAGACACCACTCTGTGACAGGCCCACTGGGCTGCCTCCCACATTCCTTCCCACCAGCTCTTGCCTCAGGGACAGAGTAGGCACTCCCTGGATAGCCTGCTTCTTGGGGAAGTGTCAAGATTACAGGGGTGACAACGGAAGTGACAGATGGTGCTGGGGATAAAGCGGAGATGGGGGTGGGGGGGAGCGATGGGCTGGGAGGAGTGCCAGGCGCGAGGCTGCCATACTGCACGCTTCTTCCCTCTCCCCCTCAGATCTCCACTTTCCCTGGGCCCTCAATCCTCCCTCGGTATAGAGTTTGAACTCTGCCCCATGAGATTCTGACAGGAAAAACACAGGAGATGGCCCCTGGGGCAGACAAAGAGTAAGGCCCAGAGTCTGGGACCAATTAAGGAGGAGGGGCAGAGCAAGAATGGACAGGAGTCTGGCTGCCCAAGGAGGGCAAGAGGCGACAGACTCCCCAGAGGGCTGTCCCAGACATGCACATCCTAGGAGATTTCGACCGTAACCCCATGGCTGATCTAGGATTGAGCAAGGCCCAGCCAAAATGTAAAGGTTGCTGAGCCTGCAGTCTTTATATCATGCTACATGGAGAATAGGAACCCAGCACACACTGACCTCAAAGTACCATTCCATATGCTCATCTAAGCTCCAGGTTGGGACAGTTCCCAGGCCCTCCTGGGCTGGTCTGACCACCGAGCTAGCCTGAGGGGCAGCGTCAACCTGCCACAGCTCAACCAGATTATAGCCTCATGGCCACTTAACACCCAGTTCAACCCTGCAGCAAGTGAGACACCTAACATATCTCCAAACATGCCATAGATTGCAATTATCTTCCACAAACTCTTTGAAGAATATCAGTATGGTTATTGCCACTTTATAGCAAGATAAAGGAAGAAATGATTTTCCCAGGATGACAAGGCAGGAGAGGAGAATGGAGTCCAAACTCCTAAATTCAGGCCAAACCCAACCCAAGGTCTCCACCCAAATTCAACCATGTCCATGTCCTCCCAGGAGGCTGACAACTCAGAGTGTGAAGGGTGTGGAAGGTGTCCATCCATCCAGCTTAACCTGGCACAGTAACCAAGGCCCCTGAGCTCAGGCTGTACATCCTTATTTGAGTCAATCCTCTCTCTGTGCCTCGGCCCACCATGTCAATAATACCTGAAACCCTTGCAGATATGGTTTAAGAGCAAACACAGGAATCTGAGGGGAAGAGCCTTTCCAGCCCAATGCCTGCCACCGCAGCTAGGCCTCTCAGCTCAGCCTCTGAGGATAATCTCTGGACGCGTGTGGTGATGGGAGCCCCTAGGGAGGGTACCGTGTAATGGAGCAAGCTCATTCTCTGCTGCCTTCTTACACACAGGGCCAGTCTTCACATCCACATGGGCACTAAGTAACATGTATTATTTATTGTGTCTTTACCATGTGCCAGACACTGCTCTGAGCACCTCGCCTGGATACTCTCATTAAATCCTTCCAATAACCCTATGAGGGAGGTAGTATTTTTATTCCATTATACAGATGAGAACACTGAGGGGTTAAACAACTTGCCCAGGGTCACAAGGCCAACAAGCAGTAATCTAGGATTCACATCAGGCAGTCTGTTTCTAGTTACTCTACATACTGCTCCCACCTGCAAGACCAACTGTTAGAGTAACCTCTGGCCACAGACAGACAAGACCCAGACATAACTTTCTGGTCAGCTGGGCACAGAAAATGCACACAGGCACGCAGGCAGAGATGTACAAACACACAGCTCTCTTGGCCTCCAGCTAACCAGCAGGTCTGTTGGGATTCATGCACAGCCCTCCTGGGGTACATAAATTCCCATTTACAGTGCAGGGGTAGGGTGAATCTCTGATTTGCCCAACCTCTGAATCTGCTCCTCCTGTGTTTAAACTTACTGAACTGACTCGCAGGCCCCTCTCCAATGAGAATAAAACACCCAAGTCTAAAAATTATGAAACCAAGAGTTCCTGCTTTAATTACGCATATTTCCAAAGTAGACCAACATTTTTAGATTAAAGAGAAAATTTACATATATAAGTTCAGATGACAACATTTATAGCATTAATTACATAAGTCCAGAATCCCTTATTTAGCCCCAGAACCAATTCCTTATCAGTCACATATTTAGCATTTCCCCACTACCCCCAACATCCCTGGGCCCTCCCTCCCCCTTACCACCAACCAGGGCCTCACATGCTGGCAAGAGGACACAGCTTCCTTCACTGTCACAGCCCAACCTCCCAGACACACCCAAATCCAGCCTTAGACATCAGGGGACATGCAGACACAATCCCCAAAAGGCCCCTCTCCCCCGCGTGAATTATGAAAGCCTTTGGGAAGTTGGCTATTGGCTGGCTCAGGCCCAGAGAGACCTGTACAGGGACCACCAGAGACGTTAGCCCTGCAGAAGGCATACCTGGACTGGGGCCCAAACATCCACTGGGCTGAATCTGGAATCCCTCCAGTTCCTGGGGAATGGCTGCTTCAGACCCGACCACTGAGGCCAGAGCTGCCTGGAATCGCACCCAAGATCCGGGAGCTTGGGTGGGGGGGGGTGGGGGGTGGAGCGGGAAGGAGAAGAAGGCCGTGGTCTTCAGGACCCAGGTCTGCAACTGCCCTGGGCTCATTTGAGGGACTCCCTAGGATCCCTAGGGCTTCATCCTCACCGGCTGTACCCATCCAACAGCACCTGCGCGGCTAGGAATCTCCCCAGCCGTGCAGAAACACTAGGGAGAAGTGGGTCCGAAGTATCCTAGATCCTCCCCTCTGGCCCCCGGGGCCCCAGTCTGTCCTCAGACCTGGCCAGGACCAGGCGGGTATTTATCTGCTCCTCTCCGCGAAAGAGGTCTGCTCTCTTCGCCCAAGGGGGGCGACCCCGCCAGCCTCCCGGCAAGGCGCCCCCGCCCGACGCCCTGGGACCCGGGACTAGCGCTGCGAAGAGCCCGCTCCGGTGTCCCCCGTCGCGCCCGGCGTCGAGGCCCGGCCGCGCGGCGCTGACAGTCCGGCTCGCGACCCCAGCCAGCTGCAGGGCGGCCCCCTCCCCGCGTCCAGCGCCTCCCGCGCGCGCCGCGGCCCAACAGGGCCCTCACCGAGAAGCGTTCCAGGTCAGTGGCCGCCATAGCGAGCTCCGCACCGGGCGGGCGAGCCGGGGCGAGCACCCGGGCCGCGATGGGGACAAGCCGGCTGCGGGACGCGCTCCGCCCGGGCGGCTGCGGCTGAATGGATCCAATATGGCCACTTCCTGGAAACTCCCCTTGGCGGCGGCGGCGGCGGCGGCGGGAGAAGCCGCGGAGCCGCCCCCGCCCCCGCCCGCGGGACCGGCCTCTCCGCCCGGCCCGGCCACGAGCGCAGCCGGAGCCCCTCCGCTGGGATGACCGGGGGTCTCCGCTGCGAGGCGGGAGGTGCCGGCTGCGGGGACTGCTGGGACTTGTAGTCTCCGAGTTGGGGGACAGGGAGGGCAGTGCCCGAGGGGCCGGGGCCGGTGCCTGCCGGCTTGCCGCGTGTCCCTGGGAGGCTGGGGCCAAGCCCAGGAGGGAGTGTCCCGCTCCCGCGCGCTAGGAAGTCCGCTCCGTGCGGAGGAGATTGGAGTGCTGCATGCGCCCTTGGGGTCTCCCCCACCAAGCCGCCTCCACCCGGTCGGAGCTTGTAAATGCACTGGGATCACCCGCCAGAATGTCGACGGACTGCATGCGGCCGGTCGGGTCCAGGAGAGGCTGCCTCAGCCTCGGGTGACCGTACCCCGGGCCCCACCTGATGCTCTGGTCCGAGCCAGGGCGGCATCCAGGGCGGGACCCGCGCGTCCGGCCGGGCGACCTTCCCGGGCCAGGGACCAGCCTTGGGCTTCTTGCGCAACAAATGCTCAGGATGCGAAGTTCAGGCTCGGGATTCGTGCAATAGAAGCCGAGCTCGACAGTCAAGACATCAGATTGCAAGTGACCGTCACCCTGCCTGCCCCCGAGGGTTTGGGGCGATGTCTTAATGGAGTCTGGGCACTGTGCATAGAAGACTACGGCTCCCAATGCATGCACATTCTCTCTGCTAATCTCACTACTCAAAACGTGCACAAAACTTAGGAAACGAACACCTCTGCCCAAGCCAAAGGCCTCAGGGGGCTCTAGTCCTTTTCACTGACTATATCAAATCCAGCCCCAAATCCTCTGAAACCCTCTTTTTCTTTCCCCTCCTTCTGCCTTTCTCTCTGAAACAACCCAGCCTATCCCTCTGACTCAGGAAATTGTCCTGGCTGAAGGTGCCCATAGACCATATCTGGACTTGGCACACCTAGCTTTTCACCTTGAAGTGGCTTTCCCCTCCCTTCTCTCCAGGGCAAACACTCACTAAGGTGAACTGACATCCCACTGGTCCTTTCTCACTCAGTGTGTTCACTTTGTTCCTCCCTATCGTGGTGTTTCACACGTTGTACTGTAGTTATCTACAAGAAATGGGCGAAGATGTGGTTAACGGAGCTGAGCCTACGGCAGACCGCCTGGGTTAGAACCCTGCCTCCATCCCTTGCTAGCTTTTTAACCTTAGGCAATTTACTTACCTGTGCCTCCCTTTCCTCATCCCAAAATTGAGAATAATTATAGTACCTCTGCCACAGGATTAAACACAATAAAATAAGCAAAAGGCTTTAAACTATACTTGAAATAAAATGCTTGATAAAATCTCCCTCTCTAGACTACAAAGGCCCCAATGTCAGAACCCAGAGAGAGGGAGAGAGAGTGTATGTGTGTGGTCAATCAATGTTGAATTGATTGTCCTAGACCAGATCTGCTGTTTCCTTTTTCTTTCCCGTAACTGGCAAGAAATCTGTCCCAACTACCGTTTTCTGCATCACAACTCTCTGGGATCTGCCCTAAATTATCTTTAAAATGGTCTTTTCCCCCCTAGTTGGACATATTTCAAAATGATCTACTTCTAGCAGCCCCAGCTGCTGGCTGTGAGAAGGAAAAGCCCAGATTACAGCAGACTTCCTTCTCTTTGGATATGTTCACTCTACTAGGAAAATTTACATCTACTCCTGAAACCCCAAATTTCTTTTTCTTTCTTCCTCTTCTCCATCTCCATCTCCTTCCTGTTCTTCTCCTTCCTCCTCCTTCTTCTCCTCCCCACTTCTTCTCCTCTTCTTCTCCCTCTCCTTCTCCTTCTTCTTCCTCTTCTCCGCCTCTCTGCCCCCATCTTCTCCAATGCTGCTGCTGGTCAGAATTACTGAAGTAGGGAGAGTTACCTGTGGGGACACAAAGGTGAATACAACAATCATTTCTCAAAGGAGGCAAAGTGTTATTTCTCATGGCAGCATTTCCTAGTGTTCCTTATACACCTAGGAGGACTTCATAGCTGTTACACACACACACAGTGGTCTCATAGTTAGATAACTGTATTATGGAACACTTAGTTCCATACAGGAAAAGGTTTCTGTAGAAGCTCTCAGAGCTTTTGTTAAGGTAATATGCATTGTCACTGTCTGAGAGGTAAAGGGAATATGCAGCCTTCCTCAAACTTAGTTGACCGCTCCCCTGCCCGCACCCCACATACACACCTAGCATCACACTGAAACTGAACTGGACAGGCCTCACTGTTGCTTGTCTTTTACTTTTGTTTATAGTTTCTTTTGTCATGAAAAAGTTCAAAATGTTGATGTTGTAAAGTTTACCTGTTATTTCCTTTATGGTTTTCACCATAAAATCTCCTTTTAAAAAATCCTTCCGTGTCTCAGATTCATAAAGATATTCTCTTTGTATCTTCTTATAAAACATTAAAAAATGTTTTTCACGTTTAGGCCCATCAGTGATCTGTTTATGTGCATGCCAAACCAATTGTTTCATCATCACTGATATACAATGCGAATAGTATCAGAGGCTAAATTTCTATGCGTGTGTGTGTGTGTGTGTGTGTGTGTGTGTGTGTGTGTGTGTGTGTG
>NW_021703768.1:110488650-110526396 GCF_005190385.1 Monodon monoceros
GTGTGTGTGTGTGTGTGTGTGTGTGTGTGTGTGTGTGTGTGTGTGTGTGTAGGCCTGTGGCTCAGTTAGGATAAGATTTAGTTGCTTCTACAAGATAGAAGCTTCTTTCTTTCGCACATTATCCAGATAGGCAGTCTCGGTGATGTGACATTGTGTCCACATCTCCTATGTTGCTTTGCTTTGAAAAGCCCTGACCTCATGGTCCCATGTGGTGAAATCAGCATTCCAGACAGCAGGAGGGAATGAAGGTAATAAAGAGAAAATGAGCAAACACTCTCAGATGGTTCCAGAAACTGCCACATGGCACGTCTGCTTATATCCTATTGGCCACAGCTGAGAAATGGGGTCTTTATTTTGGCCACCATGTGAAAAGCTAAAAATTCCATAAAATGTTAGAAGAGTAGACATTGGGAGATAGTAGCAATCTCTGCTATAGTCTGTTTTTGAACGATTTATTCTGTTCAGTAAGATGCCTGAATTTTTTTCTAATGCTTTAATTTTTTAATTTATTTACTAGAAAATTAAAATATTAAAAAATGACAAGCAAGGAAATAATCAGCTATATACACCTTTCAGAATCAACCACAGAAATGACCATTATGTTACATCATTCCAGAAAGCTCTCTATGCATATTTACAGACAGGAGAAAATATCATAGAGATATTTTGTAAGAATTGGACAATAATACAGGTGCCATTTTAATTAAAAGTATTAAATTTAATTTTACTTGAATTTAAAAGTTGAAGTGAAACTGAAGGAATAGTTGAACTTCAAGTAATGCTTCTTGACCACAAGAGATATTACTTCCTAAAAGATACCTCTGAGGGTAAACAAAAACTGTGAAAAACATGAAGAAGTTGGAGTCAATTCTTTAAAATTATGCATTTTAATTGCATGTTTGGGTACGTGTGTGTGCATTAGCTCTCATGATTCTTTCCATCTTTCCTCCTCCCTTGACCCTGCCTCCTCACTTTTGTTACTTATTATTGTTACATTGTCAAAATTTATGATAATCATATTCTGGGGGAGTTCCCTGGTGGTTCAGCAGTTAAGACTCCACACTCCCAGTGCAGGGGGCCAAGGTTCCATCCCTGGTCAGGGGCCTAGATCCCGCATGTCGCAACTAAAGGTCCCGCATGCCGCAATGAAGGTCCTGCACACGGCAACTAAGACTCGGCTCAGCCAAATAAATAAATAAACATTAAAAGAAAATAATCAGGGACTTCCCTGGTGGCGCAGTGGTTGAGAATGCATCTGCCAGTTCAGGGGACACGGGTTCAATCCCTGGTCTGGGAGGATCCCACGTGCTGTGGAGTAACTAATCCCATGTGCCACAACTACAGAGCCTGTGTTCTAGAGCTGGCGCCACAACTACTGAAGCCCGCGTGCCTAGAGCCCGTGCTCCACAACAAGAGAAGCCACCGCAGTGAGAAGCCCGCACGCTGCAGCAGGGAGTGGCCCCCCGCTCGCCGCAACTAGAGAGGGCCCATGCGCAGCAAGGAAGACCAAACGCAGCCAAAAATAAATAAAATAAATTTAAAAAGAAAAGAATCATATTCTGTCCTAGTTTCTTGGTATACATTCCAGGCTTAATAAATTCGATGCTCATCTCTTGTCCTTCTATCAAGGATTCTCCATTTGCAATGTCTTTATTTCAATTCTTCTCTTAATGGGCTGAGTTTCATTGTTAAGCTGTTTTCTCAAGAAGCGTTTTGGATGTTTAAGCACATCTGTCTGTTGCGTTTACACTGGAACCATATCTTGGCTGGATAAAATATACTTGGGTCTCACCTTCTTTCCCATAGAATGTGGTAGGTTTTGCTCCTTTTTCTTCTGGGAAGAAGTCTGAGGCCAGCCTAAATTTTCCCCATTGTGGGTGGCCTTTTTTTCCTACTTGTATGTCTAAAGAAGTCACTCTTCATCTTTTTTTTTTTTTTCAGTTCAATAACTTAACTAAAACATAGCTTAGTAATTAGCATTCTGAACAAAGCTTTTCTGGAACATAATGTCTTTCAACCCGCAGTTTTAGTTTTGCTTCTTCTGCATTAAACATCTTTTTTAGCTCTATTTTTGGTTTCTCTTCTTCAGGGATATCAATTAATCCTTATATTGGATCATCTTTGTCTGTATTCCATTTCTGTTAATTCTATTTCTTAAACTCTTTACCTTGTTTAGCTGCCCCAATTCAGTAATTTGAGCTTCAGTGGGGTCAGTTCTCTTTCTTGTTGTTCTTATGTGTTTATTTGTTCTATAATGATGTTGTTTTTGTCCTCCGTTTGTTTCCTCTCCATCCATTCTCTTGTTTCATCATCCCATCTTAGACCCTCCAATTTAATAAATTCATGTTCTTATTAAGTTGCTTTATATATGAAGCAGTTGTAAGAAATTTCTTTTTGTGGGGGAGGGGAGGAGCCCTTGTCTTTTGCCCACTGTTTTCCCTCTATTTATCATTTATAATTTGCTGCTGTGTGTTTGCATCCATTTCTTTTCATCTTGGTTTGCTGCCTCTGTCCAGAACTCCTTTATGCTGCTATAACATGATGGCTGGTGAGGGGTGCTTACTGACCATCTACCCAGGTTTGAGACCAGTCTGTTTCTCCCTCTGACCTAAGCTGGGGATTTAGAGCTTGCACACTTTTTGGTAGTCTGAATGGGAGGAGGGGAAAGAGGAGCACTCAGCCAAAGCAGGGTGCAGTCTTTGCTGGAACAGCTGTGCATGCTCCTGTCCTGAGGTTCTGATTAATACCCAGCACAAGGCTCATGTCACCTGATTGGGGATGGAGAGGGGGACACCATACACCTTTTCCAAGGAAGGAGGATAACTCAGGCTTTGGATCAATTTCTCAAGTTGGAGTGTTATTCTGGAGACTTTATTTCCATTGGCTGAGTCAGCTCCATGGATCATGCTCTCAGCTTCCCTCATTTCTCCCCAGCACACTTTGTAATACTGCTCATTCAGAAGAGGAAGAATATAAGCGCATGACTCATATCTGTTTCTTTTCAGATTCAGGAGCACTGGGGAGGATGTTCAAGATTTTGTCAATCTCTAAGCGTTGAGGACAGGGTAGAGAGCAGAGATGTGCTGTGCCACTCCTTGCCACTCCAAAATCTTCTGTATTTTTCTTTGGAAGCCAAATTTGAGGTTTACTGTATGGGTGCTGATAGTAAATTTCCCCTGTGATTTTTATCTACTTTATTTTATTTTGTTAGGAATTGAGAAAGAGAAATCCTGTAGGGAGGATTTCATTCACTGTCTGCATCTAGAAGTGCCCCTACACATTTTTAAAGCAGCATTGGCCATCTCTGGCTTTCACATCTGACTTGTGATCAAGGTCTGTGAAATGATCCAAAGCAAGAGCATCCAAGGAGCCTCCTGGGTCTTAGGCACTGAGTTCACAAGTCCCAAGTTGTCCCAATCAGGCAGGCAAACTCTCCCATTTTGCAAAACATGACTCTTAAAAGCCAGATTTAGGAATTATAGTCAAATGGCAGTACTGCCAGGTTGAGGCCTAGACCAGGAGTCCTGGCCTGATGGAAAAGCTCTCCCAGAGAGAAGGAACCATGTTCCAATTTCTTCTAGGAAACCGGTCAGAGTTTGCATCAAGGCTGGATGCAGGAGCTGTGTGGCACAGGGAGAACAACCAGCAGAAAGCAGCCCTTCCCTGGCCTCATGAGTTTCCGGCTGTCCTCTGCCTCGAGTTCCACAGTGGAGACTGCATGCTGCAGATGGGACAGGAAGCGGGTCAAAACTTAGGCCTCCCGGCCTTCCACCAGAGCATGTGGCATGGATGTCTCATACACAAAGTACTAGGAATGCCTTGGATAGCCCTGGAGATGGGAATCTCTGCCTTTTAAAACAGAAGAGCCTCCCGTAGCACATGAGTCCCTGGGTCCCCTGAGAGAGCCCCAAGACCATGGCTCCCAGGAACACATCCTGGGAGGTTTTGTAGAGCTTGAAGCTTATAGAATTTATAAGGCTTTCTTTGAGAAAAAGAATACACAATTATAAATACAAGATTGGGTATGGAAGTAATTATTTATTTAGAATGAGAAAAGAACAGGACTTGTAAGGTACCCATGCAAGTGAGAGACCTGGAATCTTAAGCTTCATGTGTTTCAGGAGGTCCAGGGTGTCCTTAGTAAATGGGCCACAGAGATACCCACGGGTGCCTAGTCCCTGAGTCTACAGGGACTTCTGAAGCAACCCCCATGGCCCAGAGCTGCCCAATGCAGAGGAAACCCCACTCCAAATCTGGCCTGGAGGACCCAAAGAAAGGGGTTGATACCAACTTTACAAGGGACTCCATGTGACTTGTCAGAAGATCCTGCCCATGGCTCTGCCCCCAGCCCACCCCCTCCCCCCAATAGGCACGGGTTGCCCTACGGTGGTAGGACTTCAGCTCCTTCAAGGTGGCTGTGATCAAAAAGAATTCTCTGGGGAAAAAAATGTGTGGACTGTCCAGTAACTAGAGAGCTACAGTCTATACAAATGGAAGACTTAAGATACTCACAGATGGAGAGGCCAGGTGATGTGCAGCTGGTGGCCAGACCATTTCAGCATGTTCTCCATCCCTGCAGCCATGAACAGGTTGGATACAAGCAGGTGAGAGGCAGCTCCACATGGTGACAAGCTAGGCAGAGATGAGGAAGTTAAAATGTTTTCCTATTTTGGAAAAATATGACTTTCAAAGACCATGTGGGAAGTGGAGAGAGAAAGAATGCTTCACTCTGGCCAAGGTGCCAAAGGAAGCCTTCAGGAAAGGAGACAGTTAACTCAGGAGAAGCAAATGGCAGGGCATGCCTTAAAGTGGGAGAGGTCTGCAGAGCAATAGTTTTCAAACTGGGCCCAGAGGGACCATGAGGAAAGTGGGGAAGAGAAGGGCTCTAGCCCCTCCCCTAAATGTCTCCATTCTATCTGGTTTATATTTTGGGTTTTCGGTTCAACAAAGGATCCTTCTGCAGCTAAAAATAAGTCTGAAAACCACATCTCTGGGGGGAATTTATTCAGAAAGACAAAATGGGTCTAGGAAAGGCTGCTGGTGGTGGGATCCAAGGAAACAATTGAGTATGAGTTAAGATAGCTGAGAAGTAGAGTTTTACCTGGAACCAAGGGATTGGCCAGGGAGATTGGAAAAATGAATCCAAAGGA
Source organism: Monodon monoceros (assembly GCF_005190385.1). NCBI lineage: Eukaryota > Metazoa > Chordata > Mammalia > Artiodactyla > Monodontidae > Monodon > Monodon monoceros. Next base: position 110,493,801 of record NW_021703768.1, read on the forward strand.
GCTGAGAGAAATTACTATAACTTGAATTAGGAGTAGAAATAAGAGTAAATTAGCAATAAAGAAAACACACACAGAAGGATGGGGCCAGCTGACTGAGGAATGAAAATAGAGAGGACAAAGGACTTGATTAATGCATAGAACCTAATCCAGATGAACCGATGACCAAGAGGCCAAGGCCCCATAACTCAGCAGTTTGGTTCCAACTGCTGTTTTACTAGGTATTCATACCCTGCTTGCAGGGTGGGGCGGGTTGGGATGCGGGGAGGGGACAAGACAGAAGATTTTAAGAAAGCAGGCAAAGGTTTAAGGGGATACTCCTCCAATCCATTCCATTGCTCTTGTCTTTTGTCAGGAAGAAAATCTTTCCCAGATGGCCCCCTAAAAACTCCCCCTGGGGTCTCACTGACCCCAGAAATGAGTCACATAGCCACACAGAGGTTTGGGGATTGCCAAAGGTTGGCTCACACTAATGTAATATGTGTTGGCTGTATTGTTGAGAATTTAAACCTGCTGTAGAAGGCAAGAAAAACAACAACAACAAAAACCATGCAAAATTTGTAAGATCTGTTAAGTACAGATAGTAAGTTGGTAACTTGTGAGACATGCTAGACATAGAGTAAATGAAACATGGAGGTTGAACATAGATAAGAAGGATACAAGAACACAAGAGTGTTATTTGTAGATAGAAAGGGATGGAAAAAGCAAGTTATAAGGTAAGGATCATGTTAATTCCAGGTTGACAGCTGTCATCCCCAAATTAGCCCCCTTGGTGACGCCCATTATGATCCCATTCTGGCTCCCCGTGTGCTCTTCCCCGGCTGCCCAGAGGGTCATCCGCGTGCTATGGTTGTAGCCAGGGGTACTTGCCTGTGTTTCTCTGGTAGAGCATGTGTTGGCTCCAGGCACCTTTGTTCAATCTCAACTCTGGTTCTCATAACCACACTGTCAGTGGGGAAGGATGCTGGGGGAGAGAGAGAGAGATGTGAACACTGTGGAACACAGGATTCAGACAGTGCTCCTTCCACTCCGCATACACCGTACCCTAAGTGAATTCACCTACCCTACTTCTTTCCCCTTGTTTATTACTGCAAGCTTTAAATTGCTTCCTTAAGCTAGGTAATTTGACCATCTTAAATTGGTCTATGAGCCCTTCTGTTCATGACCTCTGGACAGCTTGCCCAATAGAGCACTTGGAAGCTATACGGAGTCAAGATAATTTCCCACATGACAAACAATAATGATTCATCCCCTAGTGCTGGGTGCATTGCTATCTAAACAAAATTGTAGTCCTGTTAGAAAGAAGGGGAGAATGGCTAAAGTCACATGTCTGAAGTCACAAGAGTTCACTTAGTCTGGCCTCTTCTGACTCCAGGTCAGATACACTGAGTTCATTTGAGGTAGAGTCCATTTTTCTGATAAATTGCAGATACAGGGCCTTTATAATTTATTGTCATCTATGAAATCCTCTTGGAGGGAAGGACTGGTTCACCTCTCAGGGTCCTGCTGGTCCAGGCTATTACGATTTTATAAGTTCCTAGACTGGCTAAATACTGAGGTCATTTCATCATTCACACAATGAAGATTCCCTGAGCACTTCCTCTGCGCCATGGGCATGAGGATAATCAGGCACAATTACTGCCTCCCAGAGTTCAGAGTTCAATAGGAAAGCAAACATAGAAAGTGTTTATGAAAATAATATACAGCCGAACTTGTCCACCCCTTTGAGAATCTGCCCTCAGCAAAGCAAAACGTGTTGGGAGTCCAATAAAAGGCACAAGCACCAGCATCGTGAAGCCCAAAGCCTGTGCCACCTCGTGCCAGCAACATGCTCCAGTTTCTCACTGCCAACCTCCGCCTTGTTCCCATTTACATTTGTCTCACTCACCTGGCTTGCCCGTTGTGACGTGCGCATTAGTTTTCTGTTGTCCTCCAGGACCCTCTGTCCTGGCTAACGCCATTGTTCCTGCTCTCCTTGGCTTGGCAATCCTACTGAAGGCCTGCTAGTGGACACCTGATGGCTCAGTCTGGCTCCTGCCCTCCCAGCATGCCCTCTGCCTGGGCAGATACTGCACCCTCAACCCAGGCTTCCTAGTGGGACTCTCGGTACCCCATGCCAGGGATCCAGAGGAGGATGCGAGGACGGAGAGGGAAGGAGAAGTTTTCCGGGGATGGCATTCAGACACACGAATTTGCTCTGGTCACGGCAGCTACTAACACAAAGAATGAGCCCACCCTAGACAAGCACACTCTCTAGGAATGAAGCTAGGGCCTTGGGGAGCTACATTAGCTCTTCCAGGCCTCCTCTGAGAGGATGACAGCAAAAAACCCATCTGCTTTCTCGGCATGCTCCTGCACTGCTTGGAATTGTACAAGAGGAAAAAAGTATCGCAAGCCTTGCTGCCTGACAGCACTAGCTCCTGAGCGTTCCATGCTCAGCAGACCGCCCAGAGTTGCTTAGAAATCCTGTGCTTGTACCTAGTCACCACCCTGGCCCATTCCCCATGGCAGCCACTCCAAATAGCAATCACTCTTCCCCACTCCATCCCCCTTCACACTCAGCTGACACTGTGACCTTTTCTTTACAAAGCAAATCCATTTATTCAGTCAACAAACATTAACTAAAGGTCTACAGTGTGCTAGAGCCATGGGGACTAATCAGTTCCTGCCCTCTCAGGACAGTGGAGTAAGAGAAACACAGGGGCAGACGACAGGCTACGCCGCAAGGGAGGCTGCTGGCCAGTTCCAAGGCCCTACCGCAGCCCCAGCCTCCAGTGCTCACCCAACCCAACACACGTGTCTGCCAATCATGCCTGGACCACCTTCCCTCTGGGATCCAAGAAAGTAGGGCCCCAACTCTTTCGTGGGGCATTCCCTTTTATAGTGTTAGCTATTCCTTCCTTTTCTCACATCTTAAATCTCTCCTCCCTCCCTTCTCCTACCCTCTTTTCCGGCCAACACCCAGAAGTCTCATCTAAAAAAGCCTGTCTTGGGGCTTCCCTGGTGGCGCAGTGGTTAAGAATCCGCCTGCCGATGCAGGGGACATGGGTTCGAGCCCTGGTCCAGGAAGATCCCACATGCCGCGGAGCAACTAAGCCCATGTGCCACAACTACTGAGCCTGCGCTCTAGAGCCCGTGAGCCACAACTACTGAAGACTGCGTGCCTAGAGCCTGTGCTCTGCAACAAGAGAAGCCACCGCAGTGAGAAGCCTGCACACCACAATGAAGAATAGCCCCGCTCATCGCAACTAGAGAAAGCTCACATGCAGCAATGAAGACCCAACGTGGCCAAATATAAAAACAAATAAATAAATTTATAAAAATAAAAAAGCCTGTCTTGACTCCCCTCCCGCCTCATGCCCCCTGCTTACTCTCTCCTTCCCTTTCCTGACCAACATCTTGAAGGAACAGTCTACTTTTCAACTCACTCATGTGTCTTTTGTCTCCTGTCAGTCTGTTTTTCGTCTCCACATCTCCAAGGAAATTGTTCTTGTAGAGGCCACCACTGACCTTTTAATGGCCAAACCCAGTGGCTTCCTTTCCATTCTGATCTTACTCTTCCTCCACTGCGCTGGGCTCCTGTTACTTTCTGTGTGATATTGTATATTCTCATGGAGAAAAAGAGCCAAATATATCAGAAGTACATAAAAAGGAAAGAGCGGGAGGCCCCTGTCCCAGCCTCCCACTCCACTCCCTGGGTTGATGCATGGCTTTCCAAATATTTGCCCAGGTATAAACAAAAGTAGAATTCATGCACATTTAGAGTTTGGATTTTAAAAAAGACAAACAACAACAAAAAAAAACCATGAGAAACTGTTATGTCTCATTCTACAAGCTCCATCCCAGCACTGATTTCCCACAGTGGGCCTGGCTCTAGCCCCCCAGACTTGTGAGACGTTTTCTTTTTACCCCTTGGCACTTCACAAGAGCCAAGCTCCTGGGTATCTCCACTGCATCTGGACTTTGAATCCATCAGGCCTGTGGCTTGAGTCTCTGGGTTTATGTTCTGTTTTTGGTCCATGGAAAAGTTTATCTTGTTTCAGTGCAGCTCCAACTTCTGAATTTTCTCCTCCTGCACCTTATCTATCATTGCGTTGGGCTTCAAAGCATGAACTCTCAGTGCAAGTTCTCTTGCTTAATGGGTGATCCTGTCACTGCTATGCTCATCAACCTGCAATGGCTCCCACCTCCCTCAGAGTAAAAGCCTAAGTCCTTATCATGACCTGCCAGGTTGTATGTGATATAAGCCCCCCACTGTTTTTCTGGCCTCTTCTCTTGCTCTCTGTGCACCAATCACACTAGACTTCTTATCATCCCTAGAGCACGCCTAGCCCATCCCTTTCCCTACCTGGTATGCTCCTCCCCCAGATACCTACGTGGCTTGCTTCCTTATCCTTTGAGTCTTTTCTCAGTGATGCCTTCCCTGGCCACCTTATGTGAAATCTCAGCTCTTCCTACATTTCATATCTCTCTTCCCTGCTTTGTTTTTTCTCCTCTCTCTTTTGCCACCTCCTAATATACCATGTATTTCATTTTTCTTATTTGTCATCTGTATTCCCCATATACTGTGAGCTCCATGAGGACAGGGATTTTTGACTGTTTTGCTCACTAATGAATCCCCAGTGACTGGAACAGTCCCTGGACACTTAGTAGTTCCTCAATAAATGTTGGTTGAATGAATAAAGTGGCTGGGTTCACTTAACAAATATCATGCATGCACTTTGCTCCTGGTCAGTACATACATCTCTTCTTCGTTCGTGTTCCAAAGGGATGGCCACACTACAATTTAGCCATTTCCCTATGTCCTTATTTCTTGAAACCCTTTCCTCCCTTGGCTTTCCTGCCTCTCTGTCCATTCTTTCCTCTTCCCCTCCATGGATTGCTCTTTACCTGCCCCTTCAGGACTGAGATTCCCCAGGGTTCCACCCACTCGTTCCTGCTCTTCTACACCTTCTCCCTAGATGGGCTCACCCACACCCTCACGTCATCCATCATCTAGAAGCTCATGACTCACTCCTGTGTCTCCAACCCAGACATCCTCTTGAGCTCCAGATCCTCATTCTCAGCTACCTTCCAAGTGACACACAAACACCTCTTAACTTAAAACCTCAATTTGCACCTTCCCCTTCTTTAATCTTCCTGTCGCAACAAACAGTGACACTGTTTTCCTCTTCTCACAAGACAGAAACTGTGGAATGATCTTTGAATACTCGTATTCCTTCATCTCTATTTGTAGGGTCACCAAATCCTGATTGTGCCTTAGAAACATCTCCTCAACCAGGCTCTCTTCTCCACCCTTCTGTCACTGCCCTAGTCCAGAGCTTTTCATCTCCTGTGGGCTCTAGCAGTGGCTTCCTCATTGGTCTCCCTGACCCGGCTCTCTCCAGCTCATCACCCACATTGCCACCAGATAGCTTGCTAGGAGCCACGCTGGCCACACATGGACTCCTGGCTGCCCACAGAGAACTTCTCTGAAACAGGATTACAACCCTGAACAAGGCAGATGAGCTCCTGCCTTCAAGGGGCTCAGAGTCTGAAGACAGGCACTGAATAAGCAATGACTATAGATAGGAATATGTGGTGATGGGGAAAGTACAGACTGTGAGGGGAACAAATAAGAGGGCACCTGATCTAGCAAAGGCTCCAAGGAGACCATGTTGAGGAAGGGGTTGAGATGGAAGATGAACAGGAGTTAACCAGGCACAAAGTCTGTGTGGGTTGTGAGGTGGAGAAGGAGAATATCCCAAGATTATGAAAGAGAATTTAGAGAAAGAGAGACCCATTCCAGGAACTGAGAGGAGCTAAAGCTCAGAAGAAGAGTGCTGAGGGACAATGCCGAGTCCCCAGTCCATGTTTACCATCTTTTTCCAATTTACAATAATTGTAAGGAAATTTTTTATGTATATTTCTTTCTGCTACATTACAGAAAAGAAGAGGAGAGGATATCTGCAAAGAAAGGATTTCTCCTTGAGGAGGAGGTGGGAGGAGGAGGAGACCACACACAAGAAAAATGTCAGAATGGTATTAGACATCTCATTAGCAACATTGGTTGCTTAGAAGAAAATGGAACAATAGTTCTCAGGGAGAACTATTTTCAACCCAGAATTGTATAACAACGGAAGCTGTCAATTCAATGAAAGGGAGAATAAAGAAGTGTTCAGACGCTGTAAAATGTATAATGCTTACCTCGTGTTGAGTGTGAGAGAAAGGAGATATAAGATCCATGAGGTTAAGTAAAATTTCTCAGTCTTCAATTTGATTTAGAAGTTTTAGCATGAATTTATGATGTATTTTTTCTCTTTAAAAAATGTATTTCCAGGGTTTCCCTGGTGGCGCAGTGGTTGAGGGTCCACCTGCCGATGCAGGGGACACGGGTTCGTGCCCTGGTCCGGGAGGATCCCACATGCCGCGGAGCGGCTAGGCCTGTGAGCCATGGCCGCTGAGCCTGCGCGTCCGGAGCCTGTGCTCCACAACGGGAGAGGCCACAACAGTGAGGGGCCTGCATACCACAAAAAAAAAAAATGTATTTCCAGCACTGTCTACTGAAAAGAGCTAAAAAAAAATGACCAATCCAGTAACAATGAGAAATTGTTAACTCCAGGTCTAGGATAGGAAATATACAAGATGAAACTGAAACATCTTATTTCAGACATCAAGGAAGAATGAAGTCAAGATGGTTAGGAGCCAACTGAACAAAGTTTCCACTGGCAAATAAGAGACAATGTGAGCATTGTTAACTATAATAACTGGAACGAATTGAAACTCATCAAATACATTTAAATTCATGAGTAAAAATTGTAAAGCTCACAGGTTGTCTTTGGAAGATGCTAGGGACCCATTATTTTGACAAATGGTAAACAAAGGGAATTTATTCAAACTTTCCCATAGAAACCTCAGGGTAACTAAATAGTAAATGAGGGGAAATTTCTCTCTAATATAGAAACCTTCCAGCTAGTAAATGGAGGGACAAAATGTCACCATGTCGTAATCCCCAATAAAATAATGGATCTAGGCAAGGATCATCAATGGCTGCTCACTCACGTTATAAAAGAGGGAAAGGCAGACATGATGTGCCTCCTTTTGGAAGCACAGGCTACCACCCATGAAGGTGCATCTACAATAATCAAGCTTGAATCTGCTCAAGACTCTAGATTTTACTACTAATCCACAGGAAGTACAGGAGGTAAAGGACTCTGTCGAATGTCACAACAGGAATGCAAGGGGCAAAATCCAGATTGTGGGAAACTTTACAAGAAAAACAAAAAAAGTTCTTTTTCAACAAATAAATTGTAAGGAAAAAAGAGACAGGGGAACCGTAGATTAAACAAGACTCAAGAGACAGACATATCAAACAACTGTAATTGGATTCAATTCAAACCAGCAAACATTTATATACATCAGGGAAATTTGAACACTGACTGATTATTTGATGACGCTAAGAAATTATAGCTAATTTTTAGGTGTGTTAATGGTATAGTGATTATGGTTTTTTAAAGAGCCCTTACCTGGGAATTCCCTGGCAGTCCAGTGGTTAGGACTCCGCACTCTCACTGCTGAGGGCCCGGGTTTGATCCCTGGTCGGGGAACTAGGATCCCACAAGCCGCGTGACATGGCTGGGAAAAAAAAAAAAAAAAAGAGCCCTTACCTTTCAAGATATATACTTAAATATTTACTGGTGATATGATATCTGGAATTTGCTTCAAAATAATCTGGGAGTGGTAGGAAGTAACTAGGAATATAGGTGAAATAAGATTGACCATCAGTTGACAATTACTGGAGCTGGTTGATGGGTATATGAGGGTTCATTATTTTATTTTCTCTCCTTTCATACGTGTTTAAAGTTTTGCACAACAAAAAGGTAAGAAAAAATTACTGCTTAAGCATCTTTTCTTAGGAAGTTACTTGATAGCATGCTTCAGCAGGTACCAAGAGAAAGAGAAAGATATGACATTCAGAAACAGTGCATCCAAGCCAGGACAGCAGTCAAGGAGAGTCCCAGGATAAGTGCAGCAAGTCTGGAGCCACCAGCCAGACTGATCAGAGGGCTCTCAGAGAGAGGTTGGTGGGAGTGATCCAATAGGATAGAGAGTATGACTGATGCCCTGGGAAACCCATAGAATGCAAAAAAAAAAAGAAAAAAAGAAGAAGAAGAAGAAAGGCAATTATACTCCCAGGAAAACAAACAAACAAACAAAAATAGACAAAAAGGCAGGACTCAAATAGGAAGCAAAATAAAACATAGCACAGAGGTGAGTTGCAGTGAATGGGTTTTCATGGTTATTATAAAATAAAAAGTGTTTTGCCTTTTAGAATCAACTTAGAAAGCATTTATGGAAGATTTCACTATGGTTAAATGGAATATAAATGTCATCAAAGTGCAAATGTATAAGTCAAGGTATAGGCAAGGAATGGCTGGGCAATGGAAGGCGGATGGTAAGATGGGAGCGCTAATGTTCCCATCTTACAAAGTGGTAAGTTAGGGGTAAATCTGCCCTAGATTGATAAAGAAATTAGGGCTTAAGTATATTTTTTGAGGTTTCAGAACAGACCTGAGAAGGAACTAGGAATAATCTGGGGATGGAGAAGGGAGACAAAAAGTAATAGAAGTCAATTAAACCCTCATTTATTATATTAAGACATTCAAGATTGATAAATCAGGAGACTTCAGTACAAGCATAATACTTGGGATGTGGATGTAACCACCAGAAGTACCAAAACCCAGAGCTAGCCGAAAGAGTTTCTGTATGGAGAGGGCCTGGGGATGGGGAATGCCATGTCAGGGTACAAGTGCTTCCCATTATAAGCTCCTCTGTGCATGTGTTGCATTGATTAGAACCTATATCGTAGAGGGTCTTGCAAGCCATTTAAAATAGTTTAGCGTTTTACAAAGACAGCCAAGTGATGTGATTAGATCTGTCTTCTAAATGGCTTGCTCTGGCTGCAGATAGAGAATGGAATGGAGATGAGGCCGACTGGGAGCCAAGGACATTGAGCGCAAGGGGACGAGAGGACCGTTGCAGACATCTAGGCTGGAGATGATGGCAGACTGGCATAGGAATGGAGAGAGCTGGGTGGATTGAAGAAGTACCAAAGAGGGTGAGGAAGAATCACGCTGCATGCCCAGCGGGGTGGCTGATGGTCCCTTTTATGGGGGAGGGACAGGAGGGTTAGGGAAGAAGATAACCAGTTCAGCTTAGACACATTGGTTTGAGTTATTGGGGTTGTGTGAGGCCCTTAATAGTCTGGCCCCAATCACCTTCTCCAGTCTGTGTCTGCACTCATTCACCTCCATTCTCACCACCACCGCCCCCATTCTCTGGCCACCCTGAGCTTCCTGCTATTTCACAAACATACTCCATGCCTTTGCTTATGCTGATGCCTCTTCTGAGAATGCCTACCTCTCCCTTCTCAGCCTGAAGAGTTCCTGGTCATTAGCTCAAATATCTTGTCTTCTCAGGAAGCTTTTAGCTTCTCCCAAGGAGAAGTGCTCCCTCCACTGGGTGCCCCAGGAGGCTAGGAGATCTCTGTCTGACCCTAAGCACATCCTCCCATAGATCTCCGTTTATATGTCTGTTTATATGTCTATCTGCCCCACCAGACTACAGCTTATAGTATAGAGGAACTGTCACTTATTATCTTTATATTTTTATCTCTTAAATTAGAAGTATGAAAATATTTCGTCTTGTTTGCCAACACTCTTAGCTTGGTGATAACGACATGGAATGCCACCCTGCAGATGACTCCAAAGGGATGCAGGCACTGCAAGGTGGTGGCGGGTTCTGGGAAAGTGAAAGTCTGTCATGGGTGGAGGAGACAGAAACCAGGAGTTCAGTGAATGAACTAACAAGAAACACACCTCCCCAGCAGAGTGAAATTACCCTGCTTGTCTACCATCTTGCCACATAAAATACCTCACAGAATGAGGAGCCTTCCTCTGGGTCTGGATACCTTTATACTGTCAAGGAATTTTTGCTCCAAAAATTTGAGATTTTCCAACACGCAGCTACAGCCATGGGTTTTAGTTGAGACGTGCCTAGGCCAGATCTTGTCATAGCCTTGGGTTATCTGAGACCTAGGGACCTGAGGAATGCTACTTCAGGATGGAATCTTCCATTCCAGTAATATTTGGATAAATCTCCCATGTCCTCCTATCCTTCTGTATTAGTTTTCTGGAGCTGCCATAACAAATTATCACGAACTGGGTAGCTTAAAACTGCAGAAATGTGTTCTCTCACAGCTCTGGAGACCAGAAGTCTAAAAATCAAGGTGTCGGGAATTCTCCAGTGGTCTGGGCCAGTGGTTAGGACTCCGCGCTTTCACTGCTGAGGGCACAGGTTCAGTCTCTGGTCGGGGAACTAAGATCCCACAAGCTGCATGGCATGGCCAAATAAAATAAAAAATAAAATAAATAAATAAAATCAAGGTGTCGTTAGTCTGTAGCCCCCCCCCCCCGCCAACCCAAGGCTCTAGGGGAGCCTTGACCTGACAATCCTTCCTTGATTCTTTCAGCTTCTGGGGGCTGCAGGCATTCCTTGGCTTCCTTGGCTGCATCACTCCAAGCTCTGCTTCAGTCTTCCCATAGCCTTCTCCTCTTCTGTGACTTCTGTCTCTTACAAGGACACTTGTCACTGGATTTAACACCTACCTGGATAATCCAGGATGTTCTCATCTTGGGATCCTTAATTTAATTACATCTGCGAAGACACTTTTTCCAAATACAGTCACATTCATGGGTTCTGGGATGTAGACATATCTTGGGAGGGTGGTGTCCACTATTCAACCCACTACATCTTCTGAATGGAAAATAACAAAGAGGACATAGAATTTGTTAACTCTGAGATGTAAACAATTTGTCTTCATGGAGACATACACAACGTTCTTTAAAAATTTAGACTGAATAGTGAAAAACTACCACAGAGAAGCAGCAGCAAAAAAGCCCAATCCTAAACAACAACATGAACATGACTGTTTTTGTCTTCGCTGTCGCAGCCACACAGAAGGCTCTGTGCAGACTGTGGTCTTATTGTCTCTGCCCTGGAAACTTTCTAAGGCCCAGTATGTTGAGCTCCGAGGACATTAGGACATTGTGACATTTTGCCAAAAATTTTCCACTTAAAAAGGAAAGGATTATTTTGTCCAGGAAATTCTATCATCTCTGCCAAAGAAGAGAAGATGGAAGAGGAAGAAGAGAGGAAGGAACACGGCGCCATGTATGAAGAGCCAAGTTGCAGACTCCATCCTTTTTCCACTGAGAGAGAAACCCTCAATAGTTTGTGTTTCAGAGACTGGATGGGAAAGCAGAAGCTTTCCTCTGGCTGGGCGCCCCATGCTCCTCTGTATTTTTGTTCCTTTCTTTTGCTCCAGCCATTCTATGTGGAATTGAAGTCCTGCAGGGTCAGCATAGATGTTTCTGTTGCTTACTATGCTGTGCTCACCTCCATTTGATCAACATCTGAGAAGGTAACCAGAAGTTTACATTTAGAAAAGTCCAGGAAGGCAGACCTCTCCACGGCCTCACTCCTAGCTCCTGAAATTATGGGGCTATTGAACCACGGTAACCTGTTGTAACATATCCAGGCTGTTTACTGACACCATATTTGAGAAGGAACAAAGTGATGAGAGTCACTACCACATGACAAATCGTTACTGTTTTGTCATTATCAGTAGTTATTGAACATATTGAATAACTACTGAATAGTTACTGTAGACAGTGCCCTCTAGCCCATTCTGAAAAAGAAAAATCAAAGCAATGAAAGTCACTATAAGTGACAAACTGTGGCCATTTTATCATTATCAATATTAATTAAACATAGAGCTACATCCTGATGAGGACACAGCATCTTGCTCCTGGGAGTTTGAGCCATTGTGGGAATAGGTAGATGAAAAGAGACCTATATCATCCTTGTTTTCAGTTAGCACTGCTAGTATTTTATTGACGCTTAATCAAATAAGTAAAACCAGTACTGCTAATGACTTCTTCCCCAGACCACACAGCCTCAGAGGTACAGTTCATCTTCCGTTCTTGCTCGTTGTTCAGTGTCACTAATTATTACTCTGAGGGCTGTTAATAAAACTGTTCAATATTTACTTAGCTGATAGTCTCAAAATGGCAAGCAAGCAGATCTTCTGAGGACCCGGAACTAGCCCTTTACTGCCTGCTCACATCACCTCTTGCTGTTCCCTCTGTTACACAGACCTCAGCTAGACTCCTCCCCTCAACACATTCCCTCTAGAAGGGAGGGTCTCCATCAACATATAACTCTCAGTCTTTTCGTATAACTTACTTCAAATTATTGTATTTTGAGCTCTCTGTTAATGAGCTCTTAGAAACGTTGAATAGGAAGTTGGATAAGTTGATATCTAAGGATTCTTTCTCCCTTTACCCACATTGCCACACGGACGGCAAGATAAACATGGTATGCTAGTACAACAAGAGTTTAGGGAAGAGTTGAGCTATTTCCACCTGTCCATCTCTAAAGCCAGATGCTGTTGGTAGATTTCACATATCCAAACATTTGGTGCTGTCATCTCCAAGCCCATCTGAATGGGTAAGCATAATAGAATGGAAGGCTGGCCTCTGGGTTGCTGATTTCTCCACCCTGACCCAAGCAGGGACTCTACTTTACAATTAAGGAAATGTTTAAAACAACATTTTGCAGGCCTTTCAAACTAAGCCGTTCTAATGTAGACATTGACCCAGGTGAAAGCCCCAAAAGGTCTCTCCAGGGGTTTAAAAATGTATATAATTTTTTGGGGCTTCCCTGGTGATGCAGTGGTTGAGAGTCTGCCTGCCGATGCAGGGGACACGGGTTAATGCCCTGGTCCGGGAGGATCCCACATGCCGCGGAGCGGCTGGGCCCATGAGCCATGGCCGCTGAGCCTGTGCATCCGGAGCCTGTGCTCTGCAACGGGAGAGGCCACAACAGTGAGAGGCCCGCGTAACGCAAAAAAAAAAAAAAAAAAAAAATATATATATATATATATATATATAATTTTTTAAGTCAAAACTTGTCTATGAGAATAAAACAGGCCAAGAAGGGATGACTAAAGGCAGCAAAGGGCATCCTCTTGTGCTACACCTGACCAGGACACAGCTCTCCAAGTCTTCACAGATCAAGTCTCCTGTTCCCTATCAAGCAACCAAGCAACAGTCTGAGGAGTCAGATAAGCCTGAAAAATGAATCACAGATATGAAAACTCAGTTTATAACAGAGGCAAAGGATCTGACATTTGTCACCAAGATTTAGACATAAAGAAAGTCCCTTTGACCTCAGAGAGGACTGGCTTAACAAGTCACAGGGGTGAGAAAAAAGTGGCCCTCTTGCTTCCCCTGGGCTGGTAAGCAAGAACAAAACATGATTTGTTCCTGAAGTCAGGACTGCAAAAGCTTGATATCCGGACAAAGTCCCTTTACAGCCATTCTGGGTAGCCCACCCCCCTCTGTCCCCGGCGCCCCTTCCTGGTGGGGACCCAGACACTCCTCTTCCTTACAGACATTGGTGAGCCTGCAGGGGGCAGAAGAGACAGGCTGTGGCAGACTAAGCCTAATGGAAGGGGCCTATTCACACCACCATGACAGGGACAGGACAGTTGGAAACATAAAGCCTCCACTAGGGCTCTCTATGGGGCTCAGGCATGGGGTTCAGAGCAGATTGCGGGTTGGAACAGGCAATGCAATATAACATAATATAACAGTGTAACATAACATAATATAATACAGTTATGAAGGGTTTTAATTTTATATATTTTTTTAAATGTGCCTTTAAAAATGCAAAGGGCCATCTTCCCCCACCTCCTCCAAATTTGTTACTGAGATAGGAAAAATATGTCTTTGTTGCTTTCTCCCATGTTCAAAACACATTATAGAATTTTACCCTTGCTATAAATATACATTTTACGTTTGATTTTCCTAATGTTTACTGGCAAACTTCTGGGTCACTGGAAGAATTGATTCGATGGCCCCACTGGCAGCAGGGCACCAAAAGCTAAAAGCAGCCTGGGGAACTGGATGTCACTGGCATCCTCATCCTGATGTCTCCTCAAACTATAAACTAATCATTTAAAATATTAAAGCAGAGTACGTTCAGATGCACAAGCATAAAGGTTTAAGCTAGATTTTTATTTGACGACTTCTTCCCTACTTTATTTATTAAACATACAGGACATCAGTTTTAAGCACTGGTGATCCAATTTTGCACAGTGAATGAGCATGAGCTTTGGAATCAGACAGGCTGGGGTTCGAGTTTGGGCTCAGCCAATTATTAACCGTGACCTTGGGCACATTTCTTTGTATAGCTCAGAGCCTGAAGCCTGTTAAGCATTGTCAGTAAACTTTGCTCCTACCAGCAATTCAGTACAAGCAAAGTATTTAATCTCTTGCCTATTCTTAGTGATCATAGTCAGAATGAGTTCAAACAAAAATCAATAATGATCTTTAACAGGGGAATCTTCTCCCTCTTCCCCTTGGAGAGAGGGGGCAGTAACAAAATTCCAAGTTGATTGAGGCTCCACTACCTATGAGATCATGGAAATGATTTTTCCAAGGGACCCAACAATTTGTCCTGAAAAAGCTAAGAAAATAAAATATAAAAAGTAGCTATTGACATGAAAATGGCAACGAAGGAAATGTGACTTTAAAAATGAAAACAGGCAATATAATGCAAGTTCTCCTCCTGAAACTTCTTTGTCACCCATCCCTGTCTTTCTGCCCTAGCTGGATGACCCTCACCATCTCTCACAGGGACCCTGTCATCACCTCTCCAGAGCCCCCTCCTCCACCCATTCACCACATCAGCACTGGTTACAACAGGCTAAGGGAGCATCGGTTATGGAACAATTAGTGGTCTAATCCTATCTGTGTAGAACGGTATATATGGCTGTTTATATATCTATGGATGTAAATAGAAAACCTCAGAGAATAAACCAAAAAATATTAAGAGTGGTTCTCTCTAACATGTGATCTGTTCTTTCCATATTTTGGAAACTGCTGGGAATTGGGAAAACATCATTATTAATGTTGTAATCAGGAAATAATTAAAGCTACTTTTTAAAAAGGAAAAAGAAGAAAGGTTTCCATGGCATTCTACCGCAAACAGGATAAAGTCCAAACTAGCATATAAGGTCTTCCATCCATGACCCCAGATTACTTTTCAAACATTATCTTCTTCTCTGTCTCTGACACATACCCTAAATAGAAAACACACTAGACACTCTTTACCCTGAATTCAGCCTTCATTGTCCAACTTCCAAGCCGTCCCCTATCTTGTTCTCACAGCCTGTCTCTTGAAGATTTTCCCAGGTGCCTCTCTTAGAATCTACCTGCTAGAAAGCACATAGAGCATTCGTTTCATTTGAACACGTAACACAATTAGTTGTGTTTTTCTCTCCACTAAGCAGTAAGCTGTTCAAAGAAAGGTTGTGTCTTCTTCCCAGAAGATTTGGCTCACTGCCTTGCACCCAAAGACAGCCAGTAGATGTTCACTGAAATAAATTACAGAAGAGTGAAGAGGATGATACACCTGGGGCAGCTGCAGAAGACTTGACAGGGGTGGGATTTGAGCTGGGTTTAAAGAAGGGGTAATATTTAAAGAGAAATGATAGCTGATTACATTTATAATTCTATGGTAAAAACACAAGGACTTTTCCCAAGGACATTGTTGTCATTCTGTCGTAGACTGCTTGACGCTACAGGGTAAACTGATGCTAAAAATATTTAAAAGGGAGATGTACCTTCGTATTTTTCACTTATATTCTTAAGCTAAAAGGATACAATATTTGCAATTAAAAACTAGTTGTCTACAAGTGAAAGCGTCATCAGAAAACAAAATGAAAGGACAAACGACAAAGTGGGAAAATATTTACAACATATATAATAAAGGGTTAATAACTACATATCAACAAGAAAATATGGGTAAATGGGGAAAAGGGCAAGTGACAAAAGAACAAAGACAATAAATACGAGGGGAAAAGTTTAACTTCATTAGTAATAAAATAAATGGAAATTAGAAAGAGATACAAATTTTTTGACTTTCAAAATGACAAACGAAAAGATACTACTCAGTGTCAGTGAGGGAAAGACAAGGGAATTTCATGGGGCTGTAACTTTTCTGGAAAAAAACTTAGCAAAAAGTTTCCAAGAGTTTTAAAAATAATTAATTCCCTTTGGCCTAGTAATTCTACTTGTAGGATTCTATCCTAAGGAATTAATCAGAAATGTGCACAAAGTTTTATATATAAGCAACACCATCTGTAAGAATTAAAAACCAGAAACAATGTAGACTATTAAATGTAAGAAAACAATTAAAGTGTATTACTTTGGAGAAATGTCTATTTAGGTCTTCTGCCCATTTTTGGATTGGGTAGAAGACCTAAATAGACATTTCTCCAAAGAAGATATACAGATTGCCAACAAACACATGAAAGAATGCTTAACATCATTAATCATTAGAGAAATGCAAATCAAAACTACAATGAGATATCATCTCACACCGTTCAGAATGGCCATCATCAAAAAATCTAGAAACAATAAATGCTGGAGAGGGTGTGGAGAAAAGGAAACACTCTTGCACTGTTGGTGGGAATGTAAATTGATACAGCCACTATGGAGAACAGTATGGAGGTTCCTTAAAAAACTACAAATAGAACTACCATACGACCCAGCAATCCCACTACTGGGCATATACCCTGAGAAAACCATAATTCAAAAAGAGCCATGTACCAAAATGTTCATTGCAGCTCTATTTACAATAGCCAGGACATGGAATCAACCTAAGTGTCCATCAACAGATGAATGGATAAAGCAGATGTGGCACATATATACAATGGAATATTACTCAGCCATAAAAAGAAACGAAATTGAGTTATTTGTAGTGAGGTGGATGGACCTAGAGTCTGTCATACAGAGTGAAGTAAGTCAGAAAGAGAAAAACAAATACCGTATGCTAACACATATATATGGAATCTAAGAAAAAAAAAAAAAGGTCATGAAGAACCTAGGGGTAAGACGGGAATAAAGACACAGACCTACTAGAGCATGGACTTGAGGATATGGGGGGGGGAAGGGTAAGCTGTGACAAAGTGAGAGAGTGGCATTGACATATATACACTACCAAACGTAAAATAGATAGCTAGTGGGAAGTAGCTGCATAGCACAGGGAGATCAGCTCGGTGCTTTGTGACCACCTAGAGGGGTGGGATAGGGAGGGTGGGAGGGAGGGAGACGCAAGAGGGAAGAGATATGGGAACATATGTATATGTATAACTGAGTCACTTTGTTATAAAGCAGAAATTAATACACCATTGTAAAGCAATTATACTCCAATAAAGACGTTAAAAAAATAAAGTGTATTACTATATATATGTGATCCTGTCATTTAAAAAATCGTTTTAAATAAAATATTTTATTTTATTTATATTTTATATTAAATTCATATAAATTTATATTTATATTATTTATATTTTAAAATAAAAATATTTTAAATAAAATATTTTTTATTTAAAAAATATTTTTTAAAGAATAGTTACTGTCATTGGGGCAAATGTTCACAATATAGTATAAAACGAGGTTACAAAGAAGATTAAATTGAATGCATTCTGGAAAAAGAACTGAAGACAGAAATTGGGCTTCCCTGCTGGCGCAGTGGTTAAGAATCCACCTGCCAATGCAGGGCACAAGGGTTCGAGCCCTGGTCCAGGAAGATCCCACATGCTGCAGAGCAAATAAGCCCGTGTGCCACAACTACTGAGCCTGCACTCTAGAGCCCGCGAGCCACAACTACTGAAGCCTGCGCGCCTACAGCCTGTGCTCTGCAACAAGAGAAGCCACTGCAATGAGAAGCCTGCGCACCACAACGAAGAGTAGCCCCCGCTCACTGCAGCTAGAGAAAACCCGTGAGTAGCAATGAAGACCCAACGCAGCCAAAAAAAAAAAAAAGACAGAAATTACCTCTAGGAAATGGGATTGGGGAGAGGGGGACCTTTCACATGTTCTCTCTCTCTTTTTGCTTTTTTTAATATAAATTTATTTATTTATTTTTATTTTTGGCTGCTTTGGGTCTTTGTAGCTGCGCGCAGGCTTTTCTCTAGTTGCGGCGAGCGGGGGCTACTCTTCATTGCGGTGCACGGCCTTCTCGTTGGGTGGCTTCTCTTGCTGCAGAGCACGGGCTCTAGGCACACAGGCTTCAGTAGTTGTGGCACTCGGGCTCAGTAGTTGTGGCTCGCGGGCTCTAGAGCACAGGCTCAGTAGTTGTGGCACACGGGCTTAGTTGCTCTGCGGCATGTGGGATCTTCCCCGAGCCGGTCTCAAACCCGTGTCTCCTGCATTGGCAGGCAGATACTTAACCACTGCGTCACCAGAGAAGACCGTTCTCTCTCTCTTTTTTTTTTTTCAATGAGTAAGAATAATATTAGTGGCTATACTACCAACAATAATTTGAACGTTTACTGTGGGCCAAGCATTGTTCTAAGTGCTTTATGTTTACTTTCTCACAGAATCCTCACAACAACAGTAATATTGTCATTCTCCCCCTTCACAGGTAAGAAAATTGAGGCACGGAGAGGTCAAGCAAGTAGCTCAATGTACAGCTAAGACTCAAGGGTGGCATTTTGGGTGGGATGAATTGGGAGATTGGGATTGACATATATACACTACTGATACTATGCATAAACTAGATAACTAATGAGAACCTACTGTACAGCACAGGGAACCCTACTCAGTGCTCTGTGGTGACCTAAATGGGAAGGAAATCCAGAAAAGAGGGGATATATGTGTATGTATAGCTGATTCACTTTGCTGTACAGTAGAAACTAACACAACATTGTGAAGCAACTATACACCAATAAAAATTAATTTAAAAAGAAAGTGCAAGAAAGCAAGATTCCAGAGTCGCTCTCTTCAAGTACTACGGTGCCTCTGATTATATATTTGTAGTACTGTGTTTGTAAATTAAGAACTTGATCCCACCTTTGCCCTGGCTGGTCCCTCTGCTGAAAAAGCTTCTTCTCCTACGTAGCTACTTAAGTCCCTGATCTCTTCAAGTCCTTGCTTAATTGTGGCCTTCACAGTGAGTCCTACCCCCTAAACACAGGGTTCAAACTTGCAACCTGCCCCTCTATTTTACTCTGCTTTATTTTTTCCATAGTATTTCTCTAGCATATTAAACCATTTTCAGATTACCATATCAATTCTCTTTGTCCCTCCTCACTTTCCCCCAGCCCACTATGGGAGCTCCATTAGGTCAGGAGTTTTTATCTGTCTTGCTAATCGATGTATCACAGTCTGAAAAAGTACTAGCACAAACTAGGTGAGCAACAAATACTTGTGGAGTAAGTGAACTTTTAAAAACATAGCATGATTCCAATTTTACTTTCGTATTTTAAAGCATAAACATGTATATGCATGTGTATGGGGGAGGGAGAAGAAAAATAGTCAAAATGTTAATGGTGATATCAAGTGATATCTTTCCTTCTTTATGTTTTCCTGTGGTTTTATTCCCCAAACTCAATTGGAAAATGTATTATTTTATCATAAGAAAATTCTAAACCTCGGGTGACATGCATTGCCACGCACAGCAAATTGTCTTTACTGCAAGTTGCATGAATCCGTTTTCCTATGTGAAACGCAATCAACAATTCAAGAGGTATTGATGATCTTTAAATAAATTATTGCTTTTAAGCAATCGCCTGGTATTTTGTGGTGGTTAAATATCTCTAAAAGGAATAAAAATCCTTGCCTCGCCTGTCGACCGCGGCATCCCTGGGGAACACACCCACCTAGCAACCCGGAGCCGAGCCTGGCACTACGCCTTTAATTCCCGTGTTGGGAGGGGGGGTGGAGAATTTCCGCTCCCCCACTCCCACCGCGTCCCTGGTGGCAGCTGTCACCGGTAAGGCGAGCACCGCGCACGGGGGATGGCGCCCAGCGCCCATTGGACAGAATATAAAGGCTGAAACCTACCCCCGAAGACTGGGAGCCCGGCGGGGCGGCGGCGGGGGGCGCGCGCCGCGGCCCCCAGCTCCTTTATCCAGGAGACTCCTGGGCCCCGCGGCGCGGGCATGACCGAGGTCCAGCTTCAGGGACACGCCCGTTACGCCTCGTTGAAAACGATCAGGTGAGCCTGGCCGAGGCGGACGTGACTCCTGGAACCCCGGCTCCAGTGCGTCCCAGCTGGCGCCGCGACGTCCACCTGCCCAGCAACCGGGAACAGCTGGTCGGTGGGAGGGGGAGGCCCCGGCTCCCCTGCGGGACCGGACTGACCATGGCGCTGGCCGCGGCCGCGGCCGCTGCGGCCGCCGGGGTGAGCCAGGCGGCAGTGCTGGGCTTTCTGCAGGAGAATGGCGGAAAGGTGCGCAACTCTGAGCTGCTGAGCCGCTTCAAGCCGCTGCTGGATGCCGGCGACCCACGCGGCCGCGCCGCCCGCAGGGACCGTTTCAAGCAGTTTGTCAACGACGTGGCCGTGGTGAAGGAGCTCGACGGCGTCAAATTTGTGGTGCTGAGGAAGAAGCCGCGGCCCCGGGAGGGACCAGAGTCCCTTCCCTCCTGCTTCCCGAGCACCCCGGTGGCATCAGCCCCGCCGTCGAAGATCACCTCCGTCTCACAGGGGGAAACCGCTGCTTCGGGTGCTCCATCCTTGGCCTCAGCGCAGAGGGCGGTGGAAGCACCTGAGGACCCGGCTCCGCCATCAGAGCCACAGGACACCCCCGGGGCTCCGGCCTCTGAGCCCACTCAGCTGACTAAGGGGCTGCTGTTAGTCCCAGCCCGGCAGTCAGGGATGCCCTCGGACCCCCAGATTACAGCCTTTGAGCTGGCCCAGCCCTCTGAGGGACTCTCTGCAGACGTGGCCCCACCGTCCATGGCACCGTCGGAGGCAGCTTTGCCCCATGCAGAACCGCCAGACCCGGAACCTGCGCCTGGGCTGACAAAGGGGCCGCCACCACCCCCTCCGCGCGCGCTGCCTCAAAAGCCCTGCATGCTGCCAGTGCGCTGCGTCCCGGGCCCCGCGGCGCTCCGGATCCGGGCGGAGGAGCAGGGCCTGCGTCGGCAGCTGTCGGAGGAGCCCAGCCCACGTAGCTCCCCGCTGCTGCTGCGGCGGCTCTCAGTTGAGGAGTCCGTCCTGGGCCTCAGCCTGGGCCCCGGCCGCTCCCCGCACCTGAGGCGCCTGTCGCGCGCCGGCCCTCGCCTGCTGAGCCCGGACACCGAGGAGGTGCCCGCCGCACCGCCGCCGTCCGCCGTACCCCTGGAGCCGGCCGAACACGAGTGGCTAGTGCGGGCTGCCGGGGGCCGTTGGACCCACCAGCTGCACGGGCTGCTGCTACGCGACCTCGGCCTGGCGGCCAAACGCGACTTCATGTCAGGTTTCACGGCCCTGCATTGGGCCGCCAAGAGTGGCGACCTCGAGATGGTGCAGCAGCTGGTGGAGATCGCGCGGCGTGGAGGCGCGCGGGTCGACGTGAACGCGCGCTCACACGGCGGCTACACGCCGCTGCACCTGGCGGCTCTGCATGGCCACGAGGATGCAGCGGTGCTGCTGGTGGTCCGCCTGGGTGCGCAGGTGCACGTGCGTGACCACAGCGGGCGGCGCGCTTACCAGTACCTGCCGTCCGGCGCCTCGTACGCGCTTCGCCGCCTACTTGGCGACCCCATCCTGCGAAGCTCTACCGAGCCCGATGCGACCGGTGGTGGTAGTGGCAGTTTTGCGGCCCGGCGCCCGGTTCAGGTGGCCGCCACAATCCTCAGTTCCACCACCAGCGCGTTTCTGGGCGTCCTGGCCGACGACCTGATGCTCCAGGATCTGGCTCGAGGCATGAGGAAGTCAGGCTCCTTAAGCAAATTCTTGGGTGCCTCGCCCATGGCTCCTCGTAAAAAGACAAAAACCCGCAGTAGTCTGCAGGTCTTTTCAGAAATCTCCCGTCGACCCACTCCGGGGCCCTTGGCTGGTCTAGTGCCCAGCCTACCCCCAGCAACCTGACGGTTCCTGAGGCTACGGCTGAGTTGCTCTAATCGGGCCTGCCTCTCACAGTCTAAGCCTGCCCAAGACGGCGGTCCAAAGCCTTCGGCTCCATCTTGTTTCCAACTTTGTCCACTGCAGCCTGTTTCACCCAAGTGGGCCTACGCCTCCAGCTTCTGTCTGAAGCTTATCTTTCTCCAGAGATGGGATCCAAGATCTCAGTGAGAGCCTCCTATGAAGAACTACAGAAGTCAGGATTGAACTTTGGAGGAAATCTGAAATTTAGGATCAAAGGTTAAGGGGCAGCAGCTGGTCTGGCCCCTGAATGATTTAACCCGATGCCTCTGCATCTATATACTCCCAAGCCAGAATTAGAGCTTTGTGTGATGATGGACTGTCAGCTTTAAGATATGTAGTGCTTTTGTAATTTGATGCTTTTATCCTGTTTTTAAATTGAAATGAGGTAAAACAACTTTCATAAAAAAACCTTTTCAAAGTATATTTTTCCAAAATGCTCAGACATTTTCAATCTTTTGCTAAATATTTTGGAATTCTATTTAAAAAAAAAAGATGATCAAGATCTAAAGGAAATTAGTCCCAACCAACAAAACCCTTGAATGGTTATCTACCTCATTTTAGGCAATCAAGATTCCAGAGAGTCTTGAATACAGAATGTGACCATTGTGAATGTAATTAATTTCAGTTGTACTGAGAATGCTAAATATTAGAAAACAAGTACATCTTGGGAGTAAAAGTGATTTAACAATGAGAGAAAAGAAGAGACACTTTGGCAAATACTTTTAATTTGTGGTTGTCTTTATGGTGAAATATAAACGTGTGTCTTTGGCACTGGTGGCTGGCTACTTTGATATGGCATGAATATTTAATTTTTTAAAGTGTGATTTATTTGTGAATTGCACCATTGTGCCATGTTTCTGAATCTGTGGCTTTCAAATCCGGTTGAGCCTTTCAGTGCAGAAAGTGAACATTCAAAGAAAAAAATGTCATAGCATAACACTAGAAAAATCACTGGTTAAATAGTAACAGATACAATTAAGGAGGAACTATTTTATATGAAAGTTCTGTACAAGCAAAAGGTACGTGATATCCATTTTAAAAAGCCATCTGAAAGCAAACAACTTATTCCAAAATAGCAAATGCAGAATCTCTTTGCTCAGTGACCTTAGAGAGGGGTGGCTTGATTCATCTGTATCTTTGCCCCTATTTGTAATCGAGAAGGTTTTAAGTATTGCCAAGATTTCTCAGGTTCAACAGTGTAATTAAAATGGCTCTTTTCCCATTTTAAAGATGTGGAATCTATTTGCTCAACCAAACTTTTTATATCATATTGTAATAATGCTCTGCTTTTGCAAATTGGGCTTGCATGTCATTAGTTATGCCAAATAGTTTTTGGGGCACAGGGTACTGGAGTTCCCCTCCCATATGTGTATCAGTGAGGCCTCTGAAATTATTTAAGGCAGTCTTTCATGGAATGTTTTGATTTAAGCAATGAAATAAAGTCTCCCATTTTGTTCCTGCTTGTGTGATGATGCACTTCCCTTAAACATTCTACAGCACTTGCTACTGTATTTTGCTTTTCTTTTCACTTCTTTTCTCCTCATCCTTCTGCCTCTTTCAAGCATTCTACTATTGAAAGAATTTGAATTTCTCTGCAAAAAAAAAAAGGAGTCAACCAAACATGGATATTGTAGCCAAAAACTGTAGGTAAATGTAGGCCCGGATCTGACCTCTCCCACCTTCCTTGCTTGGAACTCTAGCTAAGCTGCATAAATTATTTCAAAATGAAAATTAAAGTCTTCTGCCTCTGCAAAAAAAAAAAAAAAGACAGGAGGCAATAATTAAAGCAATCTCAGTAGCTGAAGGTCTAGGACAGGATAAAATATTAGAGATTTTTCCATGGTAAAAGAGAGGCTTGACTGAGACGGGTAACAAAGGTCACACACACAGGTATGACCAGCTTTGAGAAAGACAAAATGTAAACCAGCAAAGTAGTAATAACAATAACTAATGTTTATGGCACACTTAAATCAGAGGAGGGTTCTTGAACCGCCAGAAGAATCTTTGTGTTTCAGAAGGGTGTGCTGCAAGCCTGCCCAGTGAAGTAAAAACATTTGGCAAGAGTTTAGGATCAATAAGCCTAACATTCAGGTGTTAGAAACCACTGCTTTTTCCTTGCAGGCTAAAACTTTCTGAAACTGTAAGTCAGTAGGAAATTACAGTTGATATGCATATGGAAAGTTCTCAAGAACAATATCTGACTAAC
The DNA here is from genome assembly GCF_005190385.1 of Monodon monoceros. Lineage (NCBI taxonomy): Eukaryota > Metazoa > Chordata > Mammalia > Artiodactyla > Monodontidae > Monodon > Monodon monoceros. The sequence continues at coordinate 110,518,027 of NW_021703768.1, forward strand.
AGGAGGTACACCTGGGGAAGGATATTTCCAACAACTGACCAAAAAATAGTTGTTCATTGGTTAAGGTAATTTACCTGGTTAAAATTATCACAGGGAAGAGAATCACTCCTCTTAATGGGGGAAGAGTTAATCACTGATGTAGATGTGTATGAGTCACGTCCAATTTTTATTGTTTGGCTGCACCGGGTATTTGTTGCTGCGTGGGGGCTTTCTCTAGTTGCAGGGAGCGGGGGCTACTTTTTCATTGCAGTGCGCGGGCTTCTCATTGCAGTGGCTTCTCTTGTTGAGGAGCACGGGCTCCAGGCGTGCAGGCTTCTGTAGTTGTGGCTCGCGGGCTCTAGGCATGCAGGCTTCCGTAGTTGTGGCGCAGGGGCTTAGCCGCTCCGGGGCATGTGGGATCTTCCCTGACCAGGGCTCGAACCCGTGTCCCCTACATTGGCCGGCGGATTCTTAACCACTGCCCAGCCACGGAAGCCCCCACAGCAAGCTTTTTAATACAATTGTACATTTCCTCTAAGGAGGATGGAAGCTGTTCTTTTTTTAAAAAAAAAAAAATTTATTTTGGCTGCACTGGGTCTTAGTTGCAGCACGTGGGATCTTTAGTGGTGGCATGTGGAGTCTCAGTTGCAGCCTGCATGTGGGATCTAGCTCCCCGACCAGGGATCGAACCTGGGCCCCCTGCATTCGGAGCATGGAGTCTTACCCACTGGACCACCAGGGAAGTCCCTGGAGGCTGTTCTTGAGCATGTGTTACTTACCTAATGGAGACCAGGGTATGGGTAACACACATATGACCTGTGTTTACTAAGTGCCAGGCACAGTTGTAAACACTTTGCAGGTATTAACTACCACCTTACAAGGTATGCACTGTTAGTGTCTTGATTTTTAAAGTGAGGAAACTGAAGCTTAGAGAAACTGTAAGTAACTTGTACAGGCCTCACAGCTAGTAACTCTCACAGTCAGGATGGCAACCTGTTGCTCTTTTCCATTACAGTGTCCTGTTGCAGAAAAGCAAGGTGGTCTCTTCTCAGCTCTTTATTCATTTAGTGACCTTAGGCAAGTCACCCAAGTCTCCAAGCTCCATCTCCCTCTCTGTGGAACTGGCAGTACATATCCTACAGGCTGTGGGGAGGAAGGAACACAGGGAATGAGTAGGTAAAGTCGTCTGTGAACTGCAACACCATCCTGAAATATTACCAGGAGTGCTGAGTTGGTCCCAAAGGGATATCTGGCTGCATTTCAAAACCAAATATCTCTGATTCGTGACGTTGTTCTACATGATCACCATTCTTTTGCCATGTTAGTATTTGTATATACAAACAACAACATTGACTCTACTAGGAAAAATGTTTCCCCACAAAAGGGAAATATCGCTTTATTTAAAATATCACAATGCCTTTCTTAATACACATTCCTCTAGCATCCCCGCCCCCGCAACTTCCAGTCTTAAACAAGCAGTCATTCAGCTTTCTGGACTGAAAGCACCCCTCCACACACAGTTTTAAAGCTGGGCCTACTCAGGACCCATATTTCCTCCCTTTTCTTTGCCTTTTCCTGGAAGAAATTATTTGACCTTTTAAAATGGTTTAATAAATAGACTCTGTCGCTCTCCAGATAGCTTTATGCCTTGAACCTCTGTGGCTGGCGTTACCTTTCCAGAACTGCCACACCTCTGGACTTCAACCTGTGGAGCAGAGGTGGCCTCAGATATTACTGTGGGAAGGAGGAAATAAGGAAGAGATAGTGAGAGAGGGAGGAGGAGGAGAGAGAGACAGAGAGAGATGTCTGGACCTCTCCTCAAGAAGGGGAGGAAAAAGTCCTCCTAGTGAGAAGTCAGTGCTGACTTAAGTTTCAAAGACAACAGGTAAACACCCATCATGACTGTCTGTCTAAACTGTAGCTAGGCTGTGACAGTAACGCTACGGGGTCGTTGGGAGGATTGCTTTACAGCATTTCACCTCTTCTCTCTGCGGTCCTCAACCACATTTGACCTAAATGTCCTCATAAGCTTCTGAATTACACGTGACTGAACAGCAAGGTAATTTGTTCCCGTGAGGATTCCTGAGGTTCACGCCAGCCGCTCGCCGAGGTACTTGGTGTGAGGAGCAGGCTGCTCCAGCCAGACTGCGCGTCGGTTTGGGCACCACGGAACCTTGCTTTCCTACTCTGTTTCCAATTTACAGTCAGAAGGTAAAAAGTGCACTAATTACATCCGTATTAGGAACGGCTGGGGGGCGGGATGAGGCGAGTAGGAGAGGAGGGAGGCCCCGGGGCTGCCAGTTGCCAGGCAACAACCGCGCTCTGCTCAATCGGGGCGGGGCGCTGCAGGCCTCAGGGCTGGGGGCGGGACCAGCAGGCGGCGGCGGGCGCAGGCGGCTTGGGGAGGTGCCGACAGAAACCCCAACAGAGGCCCAAGAAACCCTCTTTTCCACCGTGGGGAACCACGTAAGGCTCTTTTTGATACTGATCCTCGAGATCAACACCCCCAGCCTCCCCCTCCCCACTCCTCATTAGCCAACGACTTTGGAACGAAGGCCTAGTGGCAAAGGAAAGGGAGCCAACCTTCCCATAAGTGGCGGGCCAGGATTTCTTTCCGACAGACACAAAGGCTTAGCCCCAGCCTTCAGGTCCAACAGGGACACTGCTCAGGACAAGGCAACGTCCCTGTGGCTAGCCCAGAGGGCCTGGTAGCTGGGGAGGCTGCGGGTGGTAAAGCGTGGCTGGAAGCTTTCATCATGAGGAAAACAGTGCCCTCTGCTGGCAGCGTCCAGGAGGGTGGAATTCACCGGACTTCTGGTACTGGCCCCCACCCCACCCCTAGTCTTAGTGCCAATATAGAACACCTATGCTGAGCTCATTCTTGCCCTCTGAAGGAATAACGGGGTGTGGAAGGGAGATAAACTGGGGCAAGAAGGAGACGGAGGCAAAATGGAAGGACAGGCGCAGGAGTTGTGGCCCTACTTTTGTGGGCTCGCTCGATCTGGTAGAGACAAGCACAGAAGCCTCATATTTCCCCATGGCAAAAACCAGCAAAGAATCAAAGTGCAGTTTAACCAGACAATGGCAGACGCTGCTTCTCATGCCCACCCCGGGCTGGGAGTGTTTTGTCTGAAATACACAATTTCCACTGGCCTAATGGACGGCGTTAAGTGTGTTTCTAAGTATATCACAATGGTAGAATGCAATGGGGACTGTACAGGGCAAAAGCCAGAAGTAAGTAGATTCCATCCAGAACGCGTCTCGAAGCGAGCTGCCCTGCTAGGCAGAGGATCTTAGAGCGGAGGCCCCGCCCACGGCGTTCAAAGGAGAAAAGCAAAGCATAATGTTAGAATCAGCAGGAGCCCCATATGTTTTTTATAAAAAGGCACAATGTGAGCATTGTTCTGTGCTCAATAGCGCGACTGTTATAACTAATGCTTTTGGTATGAATACGACCATTTAACATTCCCAACCAGTTGCACTTAGTGACAATATGCATCAGAAAATGAGCCCAGAAGCAGAGATTTCTCACTTTGAGGTCTGTTGGCTTTAGATACACATACACATGCCTATTAATGTGCCCAGCTTCCAAAAATACACTGAACATTTACATGAACAATGTTCTTGTCCCTGGCCTTAGCAGCTACAAATACTAAGGCAGATTTTCAATGTATATTTGAGAACTGAATATTGATTCTATGTACACAAGACTGACACACAGAGGGGAGTGTGTGTCCTGTTTCATACCACTCTAGCCCTTAACTCCCAACCTTAGCCCATCCCCAAAGTGCCATCTCCAGAACACAAGCAAAGCTGCCTCTGCAACTCCTCAGCACCACCCCCACAATAATAGGTCTCCAGGTCCCCCATGACTCACCTTCAGCTCCCATCCCCCCAACTGCCCTCCTTAAGCCTGGGTGACCTAGTGGGCACTCCAAAGGAAAGGTGGATAAATTCAGTTCATCCAATTATCCAACATAATTGGAAGAGGAAGAAAGTTCTTTCTGGGTCCTGGAATGAATGTCCCCAAATGTCCAAGTGTACTTGACATTCATCAGGGTTTTTAGGCAGCAAAGCATCTGAATCCATTTTCCATTTGGGGAAGTTCCCTATCCCTTGTCTTGAAGGGAGGCAGTCCCCCACTTCCACTATACTACTCATGTCGGGGGCTTGGGTAAAAACCAGCAAAAGAGACCTGGCCTCAGCCAATCAGGCCTAGGCTTTCGTGGTAATAATGCTGTCACCAGAAGATTTAGGGACTACTGGTGACAGCATCTGCTTGGCCCCTCCCGTTTTCAAGCCTGTTTCTTGTCTTTCTAGGGATCCCCAGGGCTGAGTGATGTCCTCCAACAAATCTCTCTTCTGCTCTAGTCTGGCAGGTGTCTGTAGTTTGCAAACAAGATCCCTCCTCCAAGCCAGGCTCCAGGTGATACCGCACACTTCTCACATCAATTTTTTATTGAGAGGGAAAAAAATGGCCATTTTGCATCTTAAGTTGAAGTGCTCCTCTGACTTGTCTCCTCTCCCTCCAACCAACCCTGACCGAAAAGGGGGAATACTGCAGACTTTAAAATACATAAATTAATTACCAAATAATCCGCAAGACTTGGGTAAGGCCACATGAGAACACTTGGAAAAAGTACCCCAGGAAGGCCGGGCCTGGGTCTTCCCCACCCCAAGGGAAAAGCACCGAATAAACCAGCGTCATCCCAATCACGTGGGTGACAGGCAGGGGCAATGCTCCTCACCCCCAGCCCCCTGTAGCTAGATGAGGGGAGGGGGGAAGGGCGGTTTATCCGGAGGACGGGTGCCTGGGGGCCAGGCCGGCCTGGGAGTCGCAGGACGACGGCCAAGGTCGGTCCTGACTGTGTCCAGTTGGTCCTGAAGGAGGCGGACCCGCTCGTCCAGGCTGCGCTGCTGGGCCAGGACAGCGGCCTTGCCGACCAACAGGGCGCGATAGGTGCGCAGCTCGTCGGCGGGAAGTGCGCGCGCCAGCACCTCGCGCAGGGCCCGCTCGCGGCGTGCCACATGCTGCTTCAACTCCTTGGCGTCTTCCTGCTGCCGCTGCAGGAGCCCCAGTCGCTGCAGCAGAGAGGCCTGGAGCCGCGGGGCGAGGGCGCCGTGAGCGGGGCGAGGGTGCCGCCGCTCCCGGGAGGCTTCCAGCCGGAGCCCGCAGGCCCCTCACCGCCCCGCCCTCCCCCAGCCCAAACCCGTTACCTGCTCGTCAGGGTCGCCGTCTGCGCCCGCCCGGGCCAGGGCGCGGTGCACGCGGTCCAGGCGACTGCCCAGCAGCAGCAGGAGGCCAAGCACGCGCTCTAGGTCAGCCATGAACCGGCTGAACCGCTCGAGCTCGTGGGGTGCACAGGCCTGGCCGACCGCGGCCTCCAGGTCAGCCGCGCGCCTGGCCCAAGCCTGGGCCGCTCCCTGCAGCTGCTCCTGCTCGGCCTGAAGCTCCCTTAGCGTCTTTTGAAGGAGGTCCGCCAGCTCCACCTGCAGGGAGGGCGTGGGTACGTCAGTCTGGAGGCAGGGCCCTGACTTAGCCCAGCCTCTAATAGCCCCTTCACACTCACTTTCTTGGCTTGGATGCTGTTATTTGGCTCGGGGAGACCCGGGCCGCATGGCTCGTCAGGCACAGCGTGGGTGGTAAGGTTTTCAGGCCTTGTCTCCTCCTGAGAAGCTGGCAGGCGCTGGGTGGAGTTAAGTAGGTAAGAGCTGGAGACAAAACCAGAGTTCCTTGGGTCGTCCTGCCCCAGGCTGCATGGGCTTAGAATCCCCTGAGCCCCTGGTACCCCTCACTCACCTTGACGCAGAAGTACCAGCTGCTTCCTCTCCAGCCTCTCCACAGGCTGGCCTCATTGCAGCCCAGACCTCGGCTAAAGGAATCAGCCCATCCAGCAGGCCCAGGGATGGCTCTGGGCTGGGATAGGAGGTGAGAGTGTCACTCAGAGAGGGATCCAATCTGGCCAGCTCCTGAACCAGCTCCTCGAGGCGTGGACTGGGCCATGTTGACCTGGAACCAGTCTGGCCAGTGCCCCAAGCCAGGGCAGTGTGGTCAGAAGGCCCCGGGGTATCATTGCCTGGAGGTCTCAGGGCATCACATGGGAGAGGTTTGAGGGGGTCAGTCTCTGCAGCTGTGGGGGTATCAGTGGTCAGCAGTCCAGTGGGGTCAAAGGTTGCAATGTCACCATTTGCAGTCCCAGGGGGACTACAGCATGTAGGCCTGGAGACACTCACAGAACCGTTGATCCCCTGCCAACAGTCATCCGCCCCTGCAGTCTCTGGGTGCTCATGGAGGGGCTGCTCTGAGGGGATTATAGCCTGGTCAGCCCTCTGACCCAAGCCAGCTCCATACTGTCGGTCAGAGGCATGGACACTGGAAGTGGAAGAGACACTAAATCAGAAAAAGCTCTGGCCAAAGATAAATGGTGGCCTCCAAGGGCCATCCACCTCCCCCACCTCCCCCCCCTGGCTCCCAGCCACCAGCCAGGAGAGGGTTCCCTGCCCCTCCAGCATTTTGTAGATGTGTGTAGGAAAGGGGTATCTCACTCTGCTTGAAAGCCTGAGGAAATTCACCTGTTTGGGAGCCCCAGGGGAGCATGGGAGTCTGCAGGTGATCTCATTCTGACCAGCGGGGCTTCTTCCAGGAAAACTTCATCATCAGGAAGGGATGGGAGCCGGGCAGACACAGTGCAGTTCTCTGAGGCCCTATGCTCCCAGTCAGAGGGGCTGCTCTGGGGGCCCTCTGCAGGACACACCACTGCAACTTCCTTCTGAGTCAGGAACCTGGGAGCAGGGACCCCACACTGAGCACAGGGACCAGGAAGGAAGGTTCTGGTTCTGCGCCAGACAGACAGTAGGGTGTTGGGGGTGGGATTAGGGGATGTGGTTTGCAAAAGACAGAGGGCTCAAACTGAGGGTGAGTGGGAGGCCCTCTTCTTTCTTGAGCAAGAGATATGAAAGCTGCCTCCCCCCAGCTTTCAGTCCCCAGAGTGGTCCATGTCTCTCACCTGGAAAGTTTGGTCTGAAACAATGGTCTGGGGGTTTCTGCTCCTTGGGGAACAGCCTGGAAAGGCAAGCAGTTGGATGAAATGTTGCTCAAGTTTTCAATCTTCTGGATGCCCCCAAGCCAAGCTTGCAGCCCCTATCTTCCATACCTGGGCAATGGGCATGACCCCTCCTGGACTTCCCCAGGGGGACAAGACTTCCCCCGAAGCGCTCTGACTCCGACCAACAGGCCTATAGGCATTGCTGAGCCTCAAGGGCCGGGGTTTCGGGTCCTCTATGCTTCGGGGCTGGGTCGCAGGCAGCCATCTGATCTGGTGACCTTCGAACTCTGCCAGCGTCCGCTGCTGCCATTCCCGGGGCTCCGGCCTGGCGAGGCCAGAGCTGGAGCAGGCCTCCCCCGAGCATTCCCCCGCCAACCCACCGCCCCGACCCACGCGATCCAGCTTTCCCGGCTCTGAGAAGCACCACTGCCGCTGCTGGTTGGCGAGGCGTCCCCTGCCGGCGGTTACCGGCGCGGGAGCCCCGGGGCGCGCCGGCTCCGCTTCCCCGCCGGGGTGGCTAAGCAAGGCAGAGCGCGGGTGCGCGGCGGAGGGCCGCGCGGGGGCCGCGGGCCGCAGACGGGCGGGCAGGCTCATGCGGAGCTCCTTGCGCTGGAAGGACGTCTCCCGGAGCACTCGCCGCTGCGCGCCCTGCAGCCGCTGGCGGTAGGCGGCCCGCGACGCGGGCGGACTGGGCGGCTCGGCTGCCCGCGCCGCGGCCTCCGCCTCGGCCGCCAGCGCGTACAGCAGCGGGGTGGTCTGGCGGCTGAGCGGCCCCGGGGTCCCCCGGATCTCAGGGGGACGAGGCCCACTGCGTGCGGCGGCCGCGGGCCGGGGCTGCGGGGAGGCGCGAAGCCCGGCGGTGGGGGCCGGGCCGCCCCACACCACGCGCACGTAGTCCCAGTCCAGGTAGGGAAGTTGGTGGGTCCCCGGCGACGGTGTGCGCGGCTCAGGACCGCCAGAGGCGGCGGAGAAAGAGCTGTAGGCCGAGTCGGCGCGCGCGGACAGCCGCCGCAGGTCCGGGCTGCGAGTGGACGAGGCCGGCGAGGCGCAGTCGCCTCCAGGACCCAGAGCCTCCATGGCTGCGCGGACGCGAGCAGAGGCTGGCCAGCTCTGTGGGGCCTGGAAAAGCATAGATGGGGTGGTGGGTGAGGCGCTCCGGGTTAGGACAACCTCCTGGCACCTCCAACACGGGCATGCTTACACATCCCCTCCCTAGTCTCACGACCCTTATTAGCGCTGGCACCCCACCCCCCCACCTCCCTAGTCTGGAATGGCAAGGGCAGTAGGACCAGGGGAACAGCTCTGGAGATTGAGGGCCTTAGCTCAGGGGAAGGAACTAGCGACT